>NW_027045243.1:0-101000 GCF_963576615.1 Watersipora subatra
GTCAGACGTTTGTAAAATTCTTACAGTAGGCTTATTTGCGCAATTTGAGCATTTCTAGCATGTTTGGTTGAAATTGGAAATTTACATTTTTCAGTTTTGTCAGACGTTTGTAATATTCTCACAATAAGCTAATTAGCTCAATTGGAGCATTTCTAGCATGTTTGGTTGAAATTGGAAATTTACATTTTTCACTTTTGTCAGACAATTGCAATATTCTCACGATAAGCTAATTAGCTCAATTGGAGCATTTCTAGCATGTTTGGTTGAAATTGGAAATTTACATTTTCCAGCTTTGTCAGACGTTTGTAATATTCTCACAATAAGCTAATTAGCTCAATTGGAGCATTTCTAGCATGTTTGGTTGAAATCAGAAATTTACATTTTTTACTTTTGTCAGACGTTTGTAATGTTCTCACAATAAGCTAATTAGCGCAATTGGAGCATTTCTAGCATGTTTGGTTGAAATTGGAAATTTACACTTTTCGCTTTTGTCAGACAATTGCAATATTCTCACAATAAGCTAATTAGCTCAATTGGAGCATTTCTAGCATGTTTGGTTGAAATTGGCAATTTACCTTTTTCAGTTTTGTCAGACGTTTGTAATATTCTCACAATAAGCTAATTAGCTCAATTGGAGCATTTCTAGCATGTTTGGTTGAAATTGGAAATTTACATTTTTCACTTTTGTCAGACGTTTGTAATATTCTCACAATAAGCTAATTAGCTCAATTGGAGCATTTCTAGCATGTTTGGTTGAAATTGGAAATTTACATTTTTCGCTTTTGTCAGACAATTGCAATATTCTCACAATAAGCTAATTAGCTCAATTGGAGCATTTCTAGCATGTTTGGTTGAAATTGGAAATTTACATTTTTCAATTTTGTCAGACGTTTGTAATATTCTCACAATAAGCTAATTAGCTCAATTGGAGCATTTCTAGCATGTTTGGTTGAAAATGGAAATTTACATTTTTCAGCTTTGTCAGACGTTTGTAAAATTCTTACAGTAGGCTTATTTGCGCAATTTGAGCATTTCTAGCATGTTTGGTTGAAATTGGAAATTTACATTTTTCAGTTTTGTCAGACGTTGTAATATTCTCACAATAAGCTAATTAGCTCAATTGGAGCATTTCTAGCATGTTTGGTTGAAATTGGAAATTTACATTTTTCACTTTTGTCAGACAATTGCAATATTCTCACAATAAGCTAATTAGCTCAATTGGAGCATTTCTGGCATGTTTGGTTGAAATTGGAAATTTACATTTTTCAGCTTTGTCAGACGTTTGTAATATTCTCACAATAAGCTAATTAGCTCAATTGGAGCATTTCTAGCATGTTTGGTTGAAATTGGAAATTTACATTTTTCACTTTTGTCAGACAATTGCAATATTCTCACAATAAGCTAATTAGCTCAATTGGAGCATTTCTAGCATGTTTGGTTGAAATTGGAAATTTACATTTTTCACTTTTGTCAGACAATTGCAATATTCTCACAATAAGCTAATTAGCTCAATTGGAGCATTTCTAGCATGTTTAGTTGAAATTGGAAATTTACATTTTTCAGTTTTGTCATACGTTTGTAATATTCTCACAATAAGCTAATTAGCTCAATTGGAGCATTTCTAGCATGTTTGGTTGAAATTGGAAATTTACATTTTTCACTTTTGTCAGACAATTGCAATATTCTCACAATAAGCTAATTAGCTCAATTGGAACATTTCTAGCATGTTTGGTTGAAATTGGAAATTTACATTTTTCACTTTTGTCAGACGTTTGTAATATTCTCACAATAAGCTAATTAGCTCAATTGGAGCATTTCTAGCATGTTTGGTTGAAATTGGAAATTTACATTTTTCGCTTTTGTCAGACAATTGCAATATTCTCACAATAAGCTAATTAGCTCAATTGGAGCATTTCTAGCATGTTTGGTTGAAATTGGAAATTTACATTTTTCAATTTTGTCAGACGTTTGTAATATTCTCACAATAAGCTAATTAGCTCAATTGGAGCATTTCTAGCATGTTTGGTTGAAAATGGAAATTTACATTTTTCAGCTTTGTCAGACGTTTGTAAAATTCTTACAGTAGGCTTATTTGCGCAATTTGAGCATTTCTAGCATGTTTGGTTGAAATTGGAAATTTACATTTTTCAGTTTTGTCAGACGTTTGTAATATTCTCACAATAAGCTAATTAGCTCAATTGGAGCATTTCTAGCATGTTTGGTTGAAATTGGAAATTTACATTTTTCACTTTTGTCAGACAATTGCAATATTCTCACAATAAGCTAATTAGCTCAATTGGAGCATTTCTGGCATGTTTGGTTGAAATTGGAAATTTACATTTTTCAGCTTTGTCAGACGTTTGTAATATTCTCACAATAAGCTAATTAGCTCAATTGGAGCATTTCTAGCATGTTTGGTTGAAATTGGATATTTACATTTTTCACTTTTGTCAGACAATTGCAATATTCTCACAATAAGCTAATTAGCTCAATTGGAGCATTTCTAGCATGTTTGGTTGAAATTGGAAATTTACATTTTTCACTTTTGTCAGACAATTGCAATATTCTCACAATAAGCTAATTAGCTCAATTGGAGCATTTCTAGCATGTTTAGTTGAAATTGGAAATTTACATTTTTCAGTTTTGTCATACGTTTGTAATATTCTCACAATAAGCTAATTAGCTCAATTGGCGCATTTCTAGCATGTTTGGTTGAAATTGGAAATTTACATTTTTCAGTTTTGTCAGACGTTTGTAATATTCTCACAATAAGCTAATTAGTTCAATTGGAGCATTTCTAGCATGTTTGGTTGAAATTGGAAATTTACATTTTTCAGTTTTGTCAGACGTTTGTAATATTCTCACAATAAGCTAATTAGCTCAATTGGAGCATTTCTAGCATGTTTGGTTGAAATTGGAAATTTACATTTATCAGTTTTGTCAGACGTTTGTAATATTCTCACAAAAAGCTAATTAGCTCAAATGGAGCATTTCTAGCATGTTTGGTTGAAATTGGAAATTTACATTTTTCAGTTTTGTCAGACGTTTGTAATATTCTCACAATAAGCTAATTAGCTCAATTGGAGCATTTCTAGCATGTTTGGTTGAAATTGGAAATTTACATTTTTCACTTTTGTCAAACAATTGCAATATTCTCACAATAAGCTAATTAGCTCAATTGGAGCATTTCTAGCATGTTTGGTTGAAATCGAAAATTTAAATTTTCAGTTTTGTCAGACATTTGTAAAATTCTTACAGTAGGCTTATTTGCGCAATAGGAGCATTTCTAGCACATTTGATTGAAATTGGAATTTTAAATTTTTCACTTTTGTCAGATGTTTGTAATATTCTCACAATAAGCTAATTAGCTCAATTGGAGCATTTCTAGCATGTTTGGTTGAAATTGGAAATTTACATTTTTCAGTTTTGTCAGACGTTTGTAATATTCTCACAATAAGCTAATTAGCTCAATTGGAGCATTTCTAGCATGTTTGGTTGAAATTGGAAATTTACATTTTTCACTTTTGTCAGACAATTGCAATATTCTCACAATAAGCTAATTAGCTCGATTGGAACATTTCTAGCATGTTTGGTTGAAATTGGAAATTTACATTTTTCACTTTTGTCAGACAATTGCAATATTTTCACAATAAGCTAATTAGCTCAATTGGAGCCTTTCTAGCATGTTTGGTTGAAATCAGAAATTTACATTTTTTACTTTTGTCAGACGTTTGTAATATTCTCACAATAAGCTAATTAGCTCAATTGGAGCATTTCTAGCATGTTTGGTTGAAATTGGAAATTTACATTTTTCGCTTTTGTCAAACAATTGCAATATTCTCACAATAAGCTATTTGGCTCAATTTGAGCATTTCTAGCATGTTTGGTTGAAATTGGCAATTTACATTTTTCAGTTTTGTCAGACGTTTGTAATATTCTCACAATAAGCTAATTAGCTCAATTGGAGCATTTCTAGCATGTTTGGTTGAAATTGAAATTTTACATTTTTCAGTGTTGTCAGAGGTTTGTAATATTCTCACAATAAGCTAATTAGCTCAATTTGAGCATTTCTAGCATGTTTGGTTGAAATTGGAAATTTACATTTTTCATTTTTGTCGGACGTTTGTAATATTCTCACAATAAGCTAATTAGCTCAATTGGAGCATTTCTAGCATGTTTGGTTGAAATTGTAAATTTACATTTTTCAGTGTTGTCAGAGGTTTGTAATATTCTCACAATAAGCTAACTAGCTCAATTGGAGCATTTCTAGCATGTTTAGTTGAAATTGAAAATTTACATTTTTCAGTTTTGTCAGACGTTTGTAATATTCTCACAATAAGCTAATTAGCTCAATTGGAGCATTTCTAGCATGTTCAGTTGAAATTGGAAATTTACATTTTTCAGTTTTGTCAGACGTTTGTAATATTCTCACAATAAGCTAATTAGCTCAATTGGAGCATTTCTAGCATGTTTGGTTGAAATTGGAAATTTACATTTTTCACTTTTGTCAGACAATTGCAATATTCTCTCAATAAGCTAATTAGCTCAATTGGAGCATTTCTAGCATGTTTGGTTGAAATTGGAAATTTACATTTT
Organism: Watersipora subatra; assembly: GCF_963576615.1. Taxonomy (NCBI): domain Eukaryota; kingdom Metazoa; phylum Bryozoa; class Gymnolaemata; order Cheilostomatida; family Watersiporidae; genus Watersipora; species Watersipora subatra. Next base: position 4,597 of record NW_027045243.1, read on the forward strand.
TCAGCTTTGTCAGACGTTTGTAAAATTCTTACAGTAGGCTTATTTGCGCAATTTGAGCATTTCTAGCATGTTTGGTTGAAATTGGAAATTTACATTTTTCAGTTTTGTCAGACGTTTGTAATATTCTCACAATAAGCTAATTAGCTCAATTGGAGCATTTCTAGCATGTTTGGTTGAAATTGGAAATTTACATTTTTCACTTTTGTCAGACAATTGCAATATTCTCACGATAAGCTAATTAGCTCAATTGGAGCATTTCTAGCATGTTTGGTTGAAATTGGAAATTTACATTTTCCAGCTTTGTCAGACGTTTGTAATATTCTCACAACAAGCTAATTAGCTCAATTGGAGCATTTCTAGCATGTTTGGTTGAAATTGGAAATTTACATTTTTCACTTTTGTCGGACGTTTGTAATATTCTCACAATAAGCTAATTAGCTCAATTGGAGCATTTCTAGCATGTTTAGTTGAAATTGAAAATTTACATTTTTCAGTGTTGTCAGAGGTTTGTAATATTCTCACAATAAGCTAACTAGCTCAATTTGAGCATTTCTAGCATGTTTGGTTGAAATTGGAAATTTACATTTTTCAGTTTTGTCAGACGTTTGTAATATTCTCACAATAAGCTAATTAGCTCAATTGGAGCATTTCTAGCATGTTTGGTTGAAATTGGAAATTTACATTTTTCACTTTTGTCAGACAATTGCAATATTCTCACGATAAGCTAATTAGCTCAATTGGAGCATTTCTAGCATGTTTGGTTGAAATTGGAAATTTACATTTTCCAGCTTTGTCAGACGTTTGTAATATTCTCACAACAAGCTAATTAGCTCAATTGGAGCATTTCTAGCATGTTTGGTTGAAATTGGAAATTTACATTTTTCACTTTTGTCGGACGTTTGTAATATTCTCACAATAAGCTAATTAGCTCAATTGGAGCATTTCTAGCATGTTTAGTTGAAATTGAAAATTTACATTTTTCAGTGTTGTCAGAGGTTTGTAATATTCTCACAATAAGCTAACTAGCTCAATTGGAGCATTTCTAGCATGTTTGGTTGAAATTGGAAATTTACATTTTTCAATTTTGTCAGACGTTTGTAATATTCTCACAATAAGCTAATTAGCTCAATTGGAGCATTTCTAGCATGTTTGGTTGAAAATGGAAATTTACATTTTTCAGCTTTGTCAGACGTTTGTAAAATTCTTACAGTAGGCTTATTTGCGCAATTTGAGCATTTCTAGCATGTTTGGTTGAAATTGGAAATTTACATTTTTCAGTTTTGTCAGACGTTGTAATATTCTCACAATAAGCTAATTAGCTCAATTGGAGCATTTCTAGCATGTTTGGTTGAAATTGGAAATTTACATTTTTCACTTTTGTCAGACAATTGCAATATTCTCACAATAAGCTAATTAGCTCAATTGGAGCATTTCTGGCATGTTTGGTTGAAATTGGAAATTTAAATTTTTCAGCTTTGTCAGACGTTTGTAATATTCTCACAATAAGCTAATTAGCTCAATTGGAGCATTTCTAGCATGTTTGGTTGAAATTGGAAATTTACATTTTTCACTTTTGTCAGACAATTGCAATATTCTCACAATAAGCTAATTAGCTCAATTGGAGCATTTCTAGCATGTTTGGTTGAAATTGGAAATTTACATTTTTCACTTTTGTCAGACAATTGCAATATTCTCACAATAAGCTAATTAGCTCAATTGGAGCATTTCTAGCATGTTTAGTTGAAATTGGAAATTTACATTTTTCAGTTTTGTCATACGTTTGTAATATTCTCACAATAAGCTAATTAGCTCAATTGGAGCATTTCTAGCATGTTTGGTTGAAATTGGAAATTTACATTTTTCACTTTTGTCAGACAATTGCAATATTCTCACAATAAGCTAATTAGCTCAATTGGAACATTTCTAGCATGTTTGGTTGAAATTGGAAATTTACATTTTTCACTTTTGTCAGACGTTTGTAATATTCTCACAATAAGCTAATTAGCTCAATTGGAGCATTTCTAGCATGTTTGGTTGAAATTGGAAATTTACATTTTTCGCTTTTGTCAGACAATTGCAATATTCTCACAATAAGCTAATTAGCTCAATTGGAGCATTTCTAGCATGTTTGGTTGAAATTGGAAATTTACATTTTTCAATTTTGTCAGACGTTTGTAATATTCTCACAATAAGCTAATTAGCTCAATTGGAGCATTTCTAGCATGTTTGGTTGAAAATGGAAATTTACATTTTTCAGCTTTGTCAGACGTTTGTAAAATTCTTACAGTAGGCTTATTTGCGCAATTTGAGCATTTCTAGCATGTTTGGTTGAAATTGGAAATTTACATTTTTCAGTTTTGTCAGACGTTTGTAATATTCTCACAATAAGCTAATTAGCTCAATTGGAGCATTTCTAGCATGTTTGGTTGAAATTGGAAATTTACATTTTTCACTTTTGTCAGACAATTGCAATATTCTCACAATAAGCTAATTAGCTCAATTGGAGCATTTCTGGCATGTTTGGTTGAAATTGGAAATTTACATTTTTCAGCTTTGTCAGACGTTTGTAATATTCTCACAATAAGCTAATTAGCTCAATTGGAGCATTTCTAGCATGTTTGGTTGAAATTGGATATTTACATTTTTCACTTTTGTCAGACAATTGCAATATTCTCACAATAAGCTAATTAGCTCAATTGGAGCATTTCTAGCATGTTTGGTTGAAATTGGAAATTTACATTTTTCACTTTTGTCAGACAATTGCAATATTCTCACAATAAGCTAATTAGCTCAATTGGAGCATTTCTAGCATGTTTAGTTGAAATTGGAAATTTACATTTTTCAGTTTTGTCATACGTTTGTAATATTCTCACAATAAGCTAATTAGCTCAATTGGCGCATTTCTAGCATGTTTGGTTGAAATTGGAAATTTACATTTTTCAGTTTTGTCAGACGTTTGTAATATTCTCACAATAAGCTAATTAGTTCAATTGGAGCATTTCTAGCATGTTTGGTTGAAATTGGAAATTTACATTTTTCAGTTTTGTCAGACGTTTGTAATATTCTCACAATAAGCTAATTAGCTCAATTGGAGCATTTCTAGCATGTTTGGTTGAAATTGGAAATTTACATTTATCAGTTTTGTCAGACGTTTGTAATATTCTCACAAAAAGCTAATTAGCTCAAATGGAGCATTTCTAGCATGTTTGGTTGAAATTGGAAATTTACATTTTTCAGTTTTGTCAGACGTTTGTAATATTCTCACAATAAGCTAATTAGCTCAATTGGAGCATTTCTAGCATGTTTGGTTGAAATTGGAAATTTACATTTTTCACTTTTGTCAAACAATTGCAATATTCTCACAATAAGCTAATTAGCTCAATTGGAGCATTTCTAGCATGTTTGGTTGAAATCGAAAATTTAAATTTTCAGTTTTGTCAGACATTTGTAAAATTCTTACAGTAGGCTTATTTGCGCAATAGGAGCATTTCTAGCACATTTGATTGAAATTGGAATTTTAAATTTTTCACTTTTGTCAGATGTTTGTAATATTCTCACAATAAGCTAATTAGCTCAATTGGAGCATTTCTAGCATGTTTGGTTGAAATTGGAAATTTACATTTTTCAGTTTTGTCAGACGTTTGTAATATTCTCACAATAAGCTAATTAGCTCAATTGGAGCATTTCTAGCATGTTTGGTTGAAATTGGAAATTTACATTTTTCACTTTTGTCAGACAATTGCAATATTCTCACAATAAGCTAATTAGCTCGATTGGAACATTTCTAGCATGTTTGGTTGAAATTGGAAATTTACATTTTTCACTTTTGTCAGACAATTGCAATATTTTCACAATAAGCTAATTAGCTCAATTGGAGCCTTTCTAGCATGTTTGGTTGAAATCAGAAATTTACATTTTTTACTTTTGTCAGACGTTTGTAATATTCTCACAATAAGCTAATTAGCTCAATTGGAGCATTTCTAGCATGTTTGGTTGAAATTGGAAATTTACATTTTTCGCTTTTGTCAAACAATTGCAATATTCTCACAATAAGCTATTTGGCTCAATTTGAGCATTTCTAGCATGTTTGGTTGAAATTGGCAATTTACATTTTTCAGTTTTGTCAGACGTTGTAATATTCTCACAATAAGCTAATTAGCTCAATTGGAGCATTTCTAGCATGTTTGGTTGAAATTGGAAATTTACATTTTTCACTTTTGTCAGACAATTGCAATATTCTCACAATAAGCTAATTAGCTCAATTGGAGCATTTCTGGCATGTTTGGTTGAAATTGGAAATTTAAATTTTTCAGCTTTGTCAGACGTTTGTAATATTCTCACAATAAGCTAATTAGCTCAATTGGAGCATTTCTAGCATGTTTGGTTGAAATTGGAAATTTACATTTTTCACTTTTGTCAGACAATTGCAATATTCTCACAATAAGCTAATTAGCTCAATTGGAGCATTTCTAGCATGTTTGGTTGAAATTGGAAATTTACATTTTTCACTTTTGTCAGACAATTGCAATATTCTCACAATAAGCTAATTAGCTCAATTGGAGCATTTCTAGCATGTTTAGTTGAAATTGGAAATTTACATTTTTCAGTTTTGTCATACGTTTGTAATATTCTCACAATAAGCTAATTAGCTCAATTGGAGCATTTCTAGCATGTTTGGTTGAAATTGGAAATTTACATTTTTCACTTTTGTCAGACAATTGCAATATTCTCACAATAAGCTAATTAGCTCAATTGGAACATTTCTAGCATGTTTGGTTGAAATTGGAAATTTACATTTTTCACTTTTGTCAGACGTTTGTAATATTCTCACAATAAGCTAATTAGCTCAATTGGAGCATTTCTAGCATGTTTGGTTGAAATTGGAAATTTACATTTTTCGCTTTTGTCAGACAATTGCAATATTCTCACAATAAGCTAATTAGCTCAATTGGAGCATTTCTAGCATGTTTGGTTGAAATTGGAAATTTACATTTTTCAATTTTGTCAGACGTTTGTAATATTCTCACAATAAGCTAATTAGCTCAATTGGAGCATTTCTAGCATGTTTGGTTGAAAATGGAAATTTACATTTTTCAGCTTTGTCAGACGTTTGTAAAATTCTTACAGTAGGCTTATTTGCGCAATTTGAGCATTTCTAGCATGTTTGGTTGAAATTGGAAATTTACATTTTTCAGTTTTGTCAGACGTTTGTAATATTCTCACAATAAGCTAATTAGCTCAATTGGAGCATTTCTAGCATGTTTGGTTGAAATTGGAAATTTACATTTTTCACTTTTGTCAGACAATTGCAATATTCTCACAATAAGCTAATTAGCTCAATTGGAGCATTTCTGGCATGTTTGGTTGAAATTGGAAATTTACATTTTTCAGCTTTGTCAGACGTTTGTAATATTCTCACAATAAGCTAATTAGCTCAATTGGAGCATTTCTAGCATGTTTGGTTGAAATTGGATATTTACATTTTTCACTTTTGTCAGACAATTGCAATATTCTCACAATAAGCTAATTAGCTCAATTGGAGCATTTCTAGCATGTTTGGTTGAAATTGGAAATTTACATTTTTCACTTTTGTCAGACAATTGCAATATTCTCACAATAAGCTAATTAGCTCAATTGGAGCATTTCTAGCATGTTTAGTTGAAATTGGAAATTTACATTTTTCAGTTTTGTCATACGTTTGTAATATTCTCACAATAAGCTAATTAGCTCAATTGGCGCATTTCTAGCATGTTTGGTTGAAATTGGAAATTTACATTTTTCAGTTTTGTCAGACGTTTGTAATATTCTCACAATAAGCTAATTAGTTCAATTGGAGCATTTCTAGCATGTTTGGTTGAAATTGGAAATTTACATTTTTCAGTTTTGTCAGACGTTTGTAATATTCTCACAATAAGCTAATTAGCTCAATTGGAGCATTTCTAGCATGTTTGGTTGAAATTGGAAATTTACATTTATCAGTTTTGTCAGACGTTTGTAATATTCTCACAAAAAGCTAATTAGCTCAAATGGAGCATTTCTAGCATGTTTGGTTGAAATTGGAAATTTACATTTTTCAGTTTTGTCAGACGTTTGTAATATTCTCACAATAAGCTAATTAGCTCAATTGGAGCATTTCTAGCATGTTTGGTTGAAATTGGAAATTTACATTTTTCACTTTTGTCAAACAATTGCAATATTCTCACAATAAGCTAATTAGCTCAATTGGAGCATTTCTAGCATGTTTGGTTGAAATCGAAAATTTAAATTTTCAGTTTTGTCAGACATTTGTAAAATTCTTACAGTAGGCTTATTTGCGCAATAGGAGCATTTCTAGCACATTTGATTGAAATTGGAATTTTAAATTTTTCACTTTTGTCAGATGTTTGTAATATTCTCACAATAAGCTAATTAGCTCAATTGGAGCATTTCTAGCATGTTTGGTTGAAATTGGAAATTTACATTTTTCAGTTTTGTCAGACGTTTGTAATATTCTCACAATAAGCTAATTAGCTCAATTGGAGCATTTCTAGCATGTTTGGTTGAAATTGGAAATTTACATTTTTCACTTTTGTCAGACAATTGCAATATTCTCACAATAAGCTAATTAGCTCGATTGGAACATTTCTAGCATGTTTGGTTGAAATTGGAAATTTACATTTTTCACTTTTGTCAGACAATTGCAATATTTTCACAATAAGCTAATTAGCTCAATTGGAGCCTTTCTAGCATGTTTGGTTGAAATCAGAAATTTACATTTTTTACTTTTGTCAGACGTTTGTAATATTCTCACAATAAGCTAATTAGCTCAATTGGAGCATTTCTAGCATGTTTGGTTGAAATTGGAAATTTACATTTTTCGCTTTTGTCAAACAATTGCAATATTCTCACAATAAGCTATTTGGCTCAATTTGAGCATTTCTAGCATGTTTGGTTGAAATTGGCAATTTACATTTTTCAGTTTTGTCAGACGTTTGTAATATTCTCACAATAAGCTAATTAGCTCAATTGGAGCATTTCTAGCATGTTTGGTTGAAATTGAAATTTTACATTTTTCAGTGTTGTCAGAGGTTTGTAATATTCTCACAATAAGCTAATTAGCTCAATTTGAGCATTTCTAGCATGTTTGGTTGAAATTGGAAATTTACATTTTTCATTTTTGTCGGACGTTTGTAATATTCTCACAATAAGCTAATTAGCTCAATTGGAGCATTTCTAGCATGTTTGGTTGAAATTGTAAATTTACATTTTTCAGTGTTGTCAGAGGTTTGTAATATTCTCACAATAAGCTAACTAGCTCAATTGGAGCATTTCTAGCATGTTTAGTTGAAATTGAAAATTTACATTTTTCAGTTTTGTCAGACGTTTGTAATATTCTCACAATAAGCTAATTAGCTCAATTGGAGCATTTCTAGCATGTTCAGTTGAAATTGGAAATTTACATTTTTCAGTTTTGTCAGACGTTTGTAATATTCTCACAATAAGCTAATTAGCTCAATTGGAGCATTTCTAGCATGTTTGGTTGAAATTGGAAATTTACATTTTTCACTTTTGTCAGACAATTGCAATATTCTCTCAATAAGCTAATTAGCTCAATTGGAGCATTTCTAGCATGTTTGGTTGAAATTGGAAATTTACATTTTTCAGCTTTGTCAGACGTTTGTAAAATTCTTACAGTAGGCTTATTTGCGCAATTTGAGCATTTCTAGCATGTTTGGTTGAAATTGGAAATTTACATTTTTCAGTTTTGTCAGACGTTTGTAATATTCTCACAATAAGCTAATTAGCTCAATTGGAGCATTTCTAGCATGTTTGGTTGAAATTGGAAATTTACATTTTTCACTTTTGTCAGACAATTGCAATATTCTCACGATAAGCTAATTAGCTCAATTGGAGCATTTCTAGCATGTTTGGTTGAAATTGGAAATTTACATTTTCCAGCTTTGTCAGACGTTTGTAATATTCTCACAACAAGCTAATTAGCTCAATTGGAGCATTTCTAGCATGTTTGGTTGAAATTGGAAATTTACATTTTTCACTTTTGTCGGACGTTTGTAATATTCTCACAATAAGCTAATTAGCTCAATTGGAGCATTTCTAGCATGTTTAGTTGAAATTGAAAATTTACATTTTTCAGTGTTGTCAGAGGTTTGTAATATTCTCACAATAAGCTAACTAGCTCAATTGGAGCATTTCTAGCATGTTTGGTTGAAATTGAAAATTTACATTTTTCAGTTTTGTCAGACGTTTGTAATATTCTCACAATAAGCTAATTAACTCAATTGGAGCATTTCTAGCATGTTTGGTTGAAATTGGAAATTTACATTTTTCAGTTTTGTCAGACGTTTGTAATATTCTCACAATAAGCTAATTAGCTCAATTGGAGCATTTCTAGCATGTTTGGTTGAAATTGGATAATTACATTTTTCAGTTTTGTCAGACGTTTGTAATATTCTCACAATAAGCTAATTAGCTCAATTGGAGCATTTCTAGCATGTTTGGTTGAAATTGGAAATTTACATTTTTCAGTTTTGTCAGACGTTTGTAATATTCTTACAATAAGCTAATTAGCTCAATTGGAGCATTTCTAGCATGTTTGGTTGAAATTGGAAATTTACATTTTTCAGTTTTGTCAGACGTTTGTAATATTCTCACAATAAGCTAATTAGCTCAATTGGAGCATTTCTAGCATGTTTGGTTGAAATTGGAATTTTACATTTTTCACTTTTGTCGGACGTTTGTAATATTCTCACAATAAGCTAATTAGCTCAATTGGAGCATTTCTAGCATGTTTGGTTGAAATTGAAAATTTACATTTTTCAGTGTTGTCAGAGGTTTGTAATATTCTCACAATAAGCTAATTAGCTCAATTTGAGCATTTCTAGCATGTTTGGTTGAAATTGGAAATTTACATTTTTCATTTTTGTCAGACGTTTGTAATATTCTCACAATAAGCTAATTAGCTCAATTGGAGCATTTCTAGCATGTTTGGTTGAAATTGTAAATTTACATTTTTCAGTGTTGTCAGAAGTTTGTAATATTCTCACAATAAGCTAACTAGCTCAATTGGAGCATTTCTAGCATGTTTGGTTGAAATTGAAAATTTACATTTTTCAGTTTTGTCAGACGTCTGTAATATTCTCACAATAAGCTAATTAGCTCAATTGGAGCATTTCTAGCATGTTTAGTTGAAATTGGAAATTTACATTTTTCAGTTTTGTCAGACGTTTGTAATATTCTCACAATAAGCTAATTAGCTCAATTGGAGCATTTCTAGCATGTTTGGTTGAAATTGGAAATTTACATTTTTCACTTTTGTCAGACAATTGCAATATTCTCTCAATAAGCTAATTAGCTCAATTGGAGCATTTCTAGCATGTTTGGTTGAAATTGGAAATTTACATTTTTCAGCTTTGTCAGACGTTTGTAAAATTCTTACAGTAGGCTTATTTGCGCAATTTGAGCATTTCTAGCATGTTTGGTTGAAATTGGAAATTTACATTTTTCAGTTTTGTCAGACGTTTGTAATATTCTCACAATAAGCTAATTAGCTCAATTGGAGCATTTCTAGCATGTTTGGTTGAAATTGGAAATTTACATTTTTCACTTTTGTCAGACAATTGCAATATTCTCACGATAAGCTAATTAGCTCAATTGGAGCATTTCTAGCATGTTTGGTTGAAATTGGAAATTTACATTTTCCAGCTTTGTCAGACGTTTGTAATATTCTCACAATAAGCTAATTAGCTCAATTGGAGCATTTCTAGCATGTTTGGTTGAAATTGGAAATTTACATTTTTCAGTTTTGTCAGACGTTTGTAATATTCTCACAATAAGCTAATTAGCTCAAATGGAGCATTTCTAGCATGTTTGGTTGAAATTGGAAATTTACATTTTTCAGTTTTGTCAGACGTTTGTAATATTCTCACAATAAGCTAATTAGCTCAATTGGAGCATTTCTAGCATGTTTGGTTGAAATTGAAAATTTACATTTTTCACTTTTGTCAGCCGTTTGTAATATTCTCACAATAAGCTAATTAGCTCAATTGGAGCATTTCTAGCATGTTTAGTTGAAATTGGAAATTTACATTTTTCAGTTTGTCAGACGTTTGTAATATTCTCACAATAAGCTAATTAGCTCAATTGGAGCATTTCTAGCATGTTTGGTTGAAATTGGAAATTTACATTTATCAGTTTTGTCAGACGTTTGTAATATTCTCACAAAAAGCTAATTAGCTCAAATGGAGCATTTCTAGCATGTTTGGTTGAAATTGGAAATTTACATTTTTCAGTTTTGTCAGACGTTTGTAATATTCTCACAATAAGCTAATTAGCTGAATTGGAGCATTTCTAGCATGTTTGGTTGAAATTGGAAATTTACATTTTTCAGTTTTGTCAGACGTTTGTAATATTCTCACAATAAGCTAATTAGCTCAATTGGAGCATTTCTAGCTTGTTTGGTTGAAATTGGAAATTTACATTTTTCAGTTTGGTCAGACGTTTGTAATATTCTCACAATAAGCTAATTAGCTCAATTGGAGCATTTCTAGCATGTTCGGTTGAAATTGGAAATCTCTATTTTTCAGTTTTGTCAGACGTTTGTAATATTCTCACAATAAGCTAATTGGCTCAATTTGAGCATTTCTAGCATGTTTGGTTGAAATTGGAAATTTACATTTTTCACTTTTGTCGGACGTTTGTAATATTCTCACAATAAGCTAATTAGCTCAATTGGAGCATTTCTAGCATGTTTGGTTGAAATTGAAAATTCACATTTTTCAGTGTTGTCAGAGGTTTTTAATATTCTCACAATAAGCTAATTAGCTCAATTTGAGCATTTCTAGCATGTTTGGTTGAAATTGGAAATTTACATTTTTCATTTTTGTCGGACGTTTGTAATATTCTCACAATAAGCTAATTAGCTCAATTGGAGCATTTCTAGCATGTTTGGTTGAAATTGTAAATTTACATCTTTCAGTGTTGTCAGAGGTTTGTAATATTCTCACAATAAGCTAATTGGCTCAATTTGAGCATTTCTAGCATGTTTGGTTGAAATTGGAAATTTACATTTTTCACTTTTGTCGGACGTTTGTAATATTCTCACAATAAGCTAATTAGCTCAATTGGAGCATTTCTAGCATCTTTGGTTGAAATTGAAAATTCACATTTTTCAGTTTTGTCAGAGGTTTGTAATATTCTCACAATAAGCTAATTAGCTCAATTTGAGCATTTCTAGCATGTTTGGTTGAAATTGGAAATTTACATTTTTCATTTTTGTCGGACGTTTGTAATATTCTCACAATAAGCTAATTAGCTCAATTGGAGCATTTCTAGCATGTTTGGTTGAAATTGTAAATTTACATTTTTCAGTGTTGTCAGAGGTTTGTAATATTCTCACAATAAGCTAACTAGCTCAATTGGAGCATTTCTAGCATGTTTGGTTGAAATTGAAAATTTACATTTTTCAGTTTTGTCAGACGTTTGTAATATTCTCACAATAAGCTAATTAGCTCAATTGGAGCATTTCTAGCATGTTTAGTTGAAATTGGAAATTTACATTTTTCAGTTTTGTCAGACGTTTGTAATATTCTCACAATAAGCTAATTAGCTCAATTGGAGCATTTCTAGCATGTTTGGTTGAAATTGGAAATTTACATTTTTCACTTTTGTCAGACAATTGCAATATTCTCTCAATAAGCTAATTAGCTCAATTGGAGCATTTCTAGCATGTTTGGTTGAAATTGGAAATTTACATTTTTCAGCTTTGTCAGACGTTTGTAAAATTCTTACAGTAGGCTTATTTGCGCAATTTGAGCATTTCTAGCATGTTTGGTTGAAATTGGAAATTTACATTTTTCAGTTTTGTCAGACGTTTGTAATATTCTCACAATAAGCTAATTAGCTCAATTGGAGCATTTCTAGCATGTTTGGTTGAAATTGGAAATTTACATTTCTCACTTTTGTCAGACAATTGCAATATTCTCACGATAAGCTAATTAGCTCAATTGGAGCATTTCTAGCATGTTTGGTTGAAATTGGAAATTTACATTTTCCAGCTTTGACAGACGTTTGTAATATTCTCACAATAAGCTAATTAGCTCAATTGGAGCATTTCTAGCATGTTTGGTTGAAATTGGAAATTTACATTTTTCACTTTTGTCAGACGTTTGTAATATTCTCACAATAAGCTAATTAGCTCAATTGGAGCATTTCTAGCATGTTTGGTTGAAATTGGAAAATTACATTTTTCACTTTTGTCAGACGTTTGTAATATTCTCACAATAAGCTAATTAGCTCAATTGGAACATTTCTAGCATGTTTGGTTGAAATTGGAAATTTCTATTTTTCAGTTTTGTCAGACGTTTGTAATATTCTCACAATAAGCTAATTAGCTCAATTGGAGCATTTCTAGCTTGTTTGGTTGAAATTGGAAATTTACATTTTTCAGTTTGGTCAGACGTTTGTAATATTCTCACAATAAGCTAATTAGCTCAATTGGAGCATTTCTAGCATGTTCGGTTGAAATTGGAAATCTCTTTTTTTCAGTTTTGTCAGACGTTTGTAATATTCTCACAATAAGCTAATTAGCTCAATTTGAGCATTTCTAGCATGTTTGGTTGAAATTGGAAATTTACATTATTCACTTTTGTCGGACGTTTGTAATATTCTCACAATAAGCTAATTAGCTCAATTGGAGCATTTCTAGCATGTTTAGTTGAAATTGAAAATTTACATTTTTCAGTGTTGTCAGAGGTTTGTAATATTCTCACAATAAGCTAACTAGCTCAATTGGAGCATTTCTAGCATGTTTGGTTGAAATTGAAAATTTACATTTTTCAGTTTTGTCAGACGTTTGTAATATTCTTACAATAAGCTAATTAGCTCAATTGGAGCATTTCTAGCATGTTTGGTTGAAATTGGAAATTTACATTTTTCAGTTTTGTCAGACGTTTGTAATATTCTCACAATAAGCTAATTAGCTCAATTGGAGCATTTCTAGCATGTTTGGTTGAAATTGGAAAATTACATTTTTCAGTTTTGTCAGACGTTTGTAATATTCTCACAATAAGCTAATTAGCTCAATTGGAGCATTTCTAGCATGTTTGGTTGAAATTGGAAATTTACATTTTTCAGCTTTGTCAGACGTTTGTAATATTCTTACAATAAGCTAATTAGCTCAATTGGAGCATTTCTAGCATGTTTGGTTGAAATTGGAAATTTACATTTTTCAGTTTTGTCAGACGTTTGTAATATTCTCACAATAAGCTAATTAGCTCAATTGGAGCATTTCTAGCATGTTTGGTTGAAATTGGAATTTTACATTTTTCACTTTTGTCAGACCTTTGTAATATTCTCACAATAAGCTAATTAGCTCAATTGGAGCATTTCTAGCATGTTTGGTTGAAATTGGAAATTTACATTTTTCACTTTTGTCAGACAATTGCAATATTCTCACAATAAGCTAATTAGCTCAATTGGAGCATTTCTAGCATGTTTGGTTGAAATTGGAAATTTACATTTTTCACTTTTGTCAGACAATTGCAATATTCTCACAATAAGCTAATTAGCTCAATTGGAGCATTTCTAGCATGTTTAGTTGAAATTAGAAATTTACATTATTCAGTTTGGTCAGACGTTTGTAATATTCTCACAATAAGCTAATTAGCTCAATTGGAGCATTTCTAGCATGTTCGGTTGAAATTGGAAATCTCTATTTTTCAGTTTTGTCAGACGTTTGTAATATTCTCACAATAAGCTAATTAGCTCAATTGGAGCATTTCTAGCATGTTTGGTTGAAATTGGAAATTTACATTTTTCAGCTTTGTCAGACGTTTGTAAAATTCTTACAGTAGGCTTATTTGCGCAATTTGAGCATTTCTAGCATGTTTGGTTGAAATTGGAAATTTACATTTTTCAGTTTTGTCAGACGTTTGTAATATTCTCACAATAAGCTAATTAGCTCAATTGGAGCATTTCTAGCATGTTTGGTTGAAATTGGAAATTTACATTTCTCACTTTTGTCAGACAATTGCAATATTCTCACGATAAGCTAATTAGCTCAATTGGAGCATTTCTAGCATGTTTGGTTGAAATTGGAAATTTACATTTTCCAGCTTTGACAGACGTTTGTAATATTCTCACAATAAGCTAATTAGCTCAATTGGAGCATTTCTAGCATGTTTGGTTGAAATTGGAAATTTACATTTTTCACTTTTGTCAGACGTTTGTAATATTCTCACAATAAGCTAATTAGCTCAATTGGAGCATTTCTAGCATGTTTGGTTGAAATTGGAAAATTACATTTTTCACTTTTGTCAGACGTTTGTAATATTCTCACAATAAGCTAATTAGCTCAATTGGAACATTTCTAGCATGTTTGGTTGAAATTGGAAATTTCTATTTTTCAGTTTTGTCAGACGTTTGTAATATTCTCACAATAAGCTAATTAGCTCAATTGGAGCATTTCTAGCTTGTTTGGTTGAAATTGGAAATTTACATTTTTCAGTTTGGTCAGACGTTTGTAATATTCTCACAATAAGCTAATTAGCTCAATTGGAGCATTTCTAGCATGTTCGGTTGAAATTGGAAATCTCTTTTTTTCAGTTTTGTCAGACGTTTGTAATATTCTCACAATAAGCTAATTGGCTCAATTTGAGCATTTCTAGCATGTTTGGTTGAAATTGGAAATTTACATTATTCACTTTTGTCGGACGTTTGTAATATTCTCACAATAAGCTAATTAGCTCAATTGGAGCATTTCTAGCATGTTTAGTTGAAATTGAAAATTTACATTTTTCAGTGTTGTCAGAGGTTTGTAATATTCTCACAATAAGCTAACTAGCTCAATTGGAGCATTTCTAGCATGTTTGGTTGAAATTGAAAATTTACATTTTTCAGTTTTGTCAGACGTTTGTAATATTCTCACAATAAGCTAATTAGCTCAATTGGAGCATTTCTAGCATGTTTGGTTGAAATTGGAAATTTACATTTTTCAGTTTTGTCAGACGTTTGTAATATTCTCACAATAAGCTAATTAGCTCAATTGGAGCATTTCTAGCATGTTTGGTTGAAATTGGAAAATTACATTTTTCAGTTTTGTCAGACGTTTGTAATATTCTCACAATAAGCTAATTAGCTCAATTGGAGCATTTCTAGCATGTTTGGTTGAAATTGGAAATTTACATTTTTCAGCTTTGTCAGACGTTTGTAATATTCTTACAATAAGCTAATTAGCTCAATTGGAGCATTTCTAGCATGTTTGGTTGAAATTGGAAATTTACATTTTTCAGTTTTGTCAGACGTTTGTAATATTCTCACAATAAGCTAATTAGCTCAATTGGAGCATTTCTAGCATGTTTGGTTGAAATTGGAATTTTACATTTTTCACTTTTGTCAGACCTTTGTAATATTCTCACAATAAGCTAATTAGCTCAATTGGAGCATTTCTAGCATGTTTGGTTGAAATTGGAAATTTACATTTTTCACTTTTGTCAGACAATTGCAATATTCTCACAATAAGCTAATTAGCTCAATTGGAGCATTTCTAGCATGTTTGGTTGAAATTGGAAATTTACATTTTTCACTTTTGTCAGACAATTGCAATATTCTCACAATAAGCTAATTAGCTCAATTGGAGCATTTCTAGCATGTTTAGTTGAAATTAGAAATTTACATTATTCAGTTTGGTCAGACGTTTGTAATATTCTCACAATAAGCTAATTAGCTCAATTGGAGCATTTCTAGCATGTTCGGTTGAAATTGGAAATCTCTATTTTTCAGTTTTGTCAGACGTTTGTAATATTCTCACAATAAGCTAATTGGCTCAATTGGAGCATTTCTAGCATGTTTGGTTGAAATTGGAAATTTACATTTTTCACTTTTGTCGGACGTTTGTAATATTCTCACAATAAGCTAATTAGCTCAATTGGAGCATTTCTAGCATGTTTGGTTGAAATTGAAAATTTACATTTTTCAGTGTTGTCAGAGGTTTGTAATATTCTCACAATAAGCTAATTAGCTCAAATGGAGCATTTCTAGCATGTTTGGTTGAAATTGGAAATTTACATTTTTCAGTTTTGTCAGACGTTTGTAATATTCTCACAATAAGCTAATTTGCTCAATTTGAGCATTTCTAGCATGTTTGGTTGAAATTGGAAATTTACATTTTTCACTTTTGTCGGACGTTTGTAATATTCTCACAATAAGCTAATTAGCTCAATTGGAGCATTTCTAGCATGTTTGGTTGGAATTGAAAATTTACATTTTTCAGTTTTGTCAGACAATTGCAATATTCTCACAATAAGCTAATTAGCTCAATTGGAGCATTTCTAGCATGTTTGGTTGAAATTGTAAATTTACATTTTTCAGTGTTGTCAGAGGTTTGTAATATTCTCACAATAAGCTAACTAGCTCAATTGGAGCATTTCTAGCATGTTTGGTTGAAATTGAAAATTTACATTTTTCAGTTTTGTCAGACGTTTGTAGTATTTTCAAAATAAGCTAATTAGCTCAATTGGAGCATTTCTAGCATGTTTAGTTGAAATTGGAAATTTACATTTTTCAGTTTTGTCAGACGTTTGTAATATTCTCACAATAAGCTAATTAGCTCAATTGGAGCATTTCTAGCATGTTTGGTTGAAATTGAAAATTTACATTTTTCAGTGTTGTCAGAGGTTTGTAATATTCTCACAATAAGCTAATTAGCTCAAATGGAGCATTTCTAGCATGTTTGGTTGAAATTGGAAATTTACATTTTTCAGTTTTGTCAGACGTTTGTAATATTCTCACAATAAGCTAATTTGCTCAATTTGAGCATTTCTAGCATGTTTGGTTGAAATTGGAAATTTACATTTTTCACTTTTGTCGGACGTTTGTAATATTCTCACAA
The DNA here is from genome assembly GCF_963576615.1 of Watersipora subatra. Classification (NCBI taxonomy): domain Eukaryota; kingdom Metazoa; phylum Bryozoa; class Gymnolaemata; order Cheilostomatida; family Watersiporidae; genus Watersipora; species Watersipora subatra. Next base: position 21,482 of record NW_027045243.1, read on the forward strand.
TAAGCTAATTAGCTCAATTGGAGCATTTCTAGCATGTTTGGTTGGAATTGAAAATTTACATTTTTCAGTTTTGTCAGACAATTGCAATATTCTCACAATAAGCTAATTAGCTCAATTGGAGCATTTCTAGCATGTTTGGTTGAAATTGTAAATTTACATTTTTCAGTGTTGTCAGAGGTTTGTAATATTCTCACAATAAGCTAACTAGCTCAATTGGAGCATTTCTAGCATGTTTGGTTGAAATTGAAAATTTACATTTTTCAGTTTTGTCAGACGTTTGTAGTATTTTCAAAATAAGCTAATTAGCTCAATTGGAGCATTTCTAGCATGTTTAGTTGAAATTGGAAATTTACATTTTTCAGTTTTGTCAGACGTTTGTAATATTCTCACAATAAGCTAATTAGCTCAATTGGAGCATTTCTAGCATGTTTGATTGAAATTGGAAGTTTACATTTTTCACTTTTGTCAGACAATTGCAATATTCTCACAATAAGCTAATTAGCTCAATTGGAGCATTTCTAGCATGTTTGGTTGAAATTGGAAATTTACATTTTTCACTTTTGTCAGACAATTGCAATATTCTCACAATAAGCTAATTAGCTCAATTGGAGCATTTCTAGCATGTTTGGTTGAAATTGGAAATTTACATTTTTCACTTTTGTCAGACAATTCCAATATTCTCACAATAAGCTAATTAGCTCAATTGGAGCATTTCTAGCATGTTTGGTTGAAATTGGAAAATTACATTTTTTCACTTTTGTCAGACGTTTGTAATATTTTCACAATAAGCTAATTAGCTCAATTGAAACATTTCTAGCATGTTTGGTTGAAATTGAAAATTTACATTTTTCAGTGTTGTCAGAGGTTTGTAATATTCTCACAATATGCTAATTAGCTCAATTGGAGCATTTCTAGCATGTTCGGTTGAAATTGGAAATCTCTATTTTTCAGTTTTGTCAGACGTTTGTAATATTCTCACAATAAGTTAATTGGCTCAATTTGAGCATTTCTAGCATGTTTGGTTGAAATTGGAAGTTTACATTTTTCAGTTTTGTCAGACGTTTGTAATATTCTCACAATAAGCTAATTAGCTCAATTGGAGCATTTCTAGCATGTTTGGTTGAAATTGAAAATTTACATTTTTCAGTTTTGTCAGAGGTTTGTAATATTCTCACAATAAGCTAACTAGCTCAATTGGAGCATTTCTAGCATGTTTGGTTGAAATTGAAAATTTACATTTTTCAGTTTTGTCAGACGTTTGTAATATTCTCACAATAAGCTAATTAGCTCAATTGGAGCATTTCTAGCATGTTTAGTTGAAATTGGAAATTTACATTTTTCAGTTTTGTCAGACGTTTGTAATATTCTCACAATAAGCTAATTAGCTCAATTGGAGCATTTCTAGCATGTTTGGTTGAAATTGGAAATTTACATTTTTCAGTTTTGTCAGACAATTGCAATATTCTCACGATAAGCTAATTAGCTCAATTGGAGCATTTCTAGCATGTTTAGTTGAAATTGGAAATTTGCATTTTTCACTTTTGTCAGACAATTGCAATATTTTCTCAATAAGCTAATTAGCTCAATTGGAGCATTTCTAGCATGTTTGGTTGAAATTGGAAATTTACATTTTTCAGCTTTGTCAGACGTTTGTAAAATTCTTACAGTAGGCTTATTTGCGCAATTTGAGCATTTCTAGCATGTTTGGTTGAAATTGGAAATTTACATTTTTCAGTTTTGTCAGAGGTTTGTAATATTCTCACAATAAGCTAATTAGCTCAATTGGAGCATTTCTAGCATGTTTGGTTGAAATTGGAAATTTACATTTTTCACTTTTGTCAGACAATTGCAATATTCTCACAATAAGCTAATTAGCTCAATTGGAGCATTTCTAGCATGTTTGGTTGAAATTGGAAATTTACATTTTTCAGTTTTGTCAGACGTTTGTAATATTCTCACAATAAGCTAATTAGCTCAATTGGAGCATTTCTAGCATGTTTGGTTGAAATTGGAACTTTACATTTTTCACTTTTGTCAGACAATTGCAATATTCTCACAATAAGCTAATTAGCTCAATTGGAGCATTTCTAGCATGTTTGGTTGAAATTGGAAATTTACATTTTTCAGTTTTGTCAGACGTTTGTAATATTCTCACAATAAGCTAATTAGCTCAATTGGAGCATTTCTAGCATGTTTGGCTGAAATTGGAAATTTACATTTTTCAGTTTTGTCAGACGTTTGTAATATTCTCACAATAAGCTAATTAGCTCAATTGGAGCATTTCTAGCATGTTTGGTTGAAATTGGAAATTTACATTTATCAGTTTTGTCAGACGTTTGTAATATTCTCACAAAAAGCTAATGAGCTCAAATGGAGCATTTCTAACATGTTTGGTTGAAATTGGAAATTTACATTTTTCAGTTTTGTCAGACGTTTGTAATATTCTCACAATAAGCTAATTAGCTCAATTGGAGCATTTCTAGCATGTTTGGTTGAAATTGGAAATTTACATTTTTCAGTTTTGTCAGACGTTTGTAATATTCTCACAATAAGCTAACTAGTTCAATTGGAGCATTTCTAGCATGTTTGGTTGAAATTGAAAATTTACATTTATCAGTTTTGTCAGATGTTTGTAATATTCTCACAAAAAGCTAATTAGCTCAAATGGAGCATTTCTAACATGTTTGGTTGAAATTGAAAATTTACATTTTCCAGCTTTGTCAGACGTTTGTAATATTCTCACAATAAGCTAATTAGCTCAATTGGAGCATTTCTAGCATGTTTGGTTGAAATTGGAAATCTCTATTTTTCAGTTTTGTCAGACGTTTGTAATATTCTCACAATAAGCTAATTGGCTCAATTTGAGCATTTCTAGCATGTTTGGTTGAAATTGGAAATTTACATTTTTCACTTTTGTCGGACGTTTGTAATATTCTCACAATAAGCTAATTAGCTCAATTGGAGCATTTCTAGCATGTTTGGTTGAAATTGAAAATTCACATTTTTCAGTGTTGTCAGAGGTTTTTAATATTCTCACAATAAGCTAATTAGCTCAATTTGAGCATTTCTAGCATGTTTGGTTGAAATTGGAAATTTACATTTTTCATTTTTGTCGGACGTTTGTAATATTCTCACAATAAGCTAATTAGCTCAATTGGAGCATTTCTAGCATGTTTGGTTGAAATTGTAAATTTACATCTTTCAGTGTTGTCAGAGGTTTGTAATATTCTCACAATAAGCTAATTGGCTCAATTTGAGCATTTCTAGCATGTTTGGTTGAAATTGGAAATTTACATTTTTCACTTTTGTCGGACGTTTGTAATATTCTCACAATAAGCTAATTAGCTCAATTGGAGCATTTCTAGCATCTTTGGTTGAAATTGAAAATTCACATTTTTCAGTTTTGTCAGAGGTTTGTAATATTCTCACAATAAGCTAATTAGCTCAATTTGAGCATTTCTAGCATGTTTGGTTGAAATTGGAAATTTACATTTTTCATTTTTGTCGGACGTTTGTAATATTCTCACAATAAGCTAATTAGCTCAATTGGAGCATTTCTAGCATGTTTGGTTGAAATTGTAAATTTACATTTTTCAGTGTTGTCAGAGGTTTGTAATATTCTCACAATAAGCTAACTAGCTCAATTGGAGCATTTCTAGCATGTTTGGTTGAAATTGAAAATTTACATTTTTCAGTTTTGTCAGACGTTTGTAATATTCTCACAATAAGCTAATTAGCTCAATTGGAGCATTTCTAGCATGTTTAGTTGAAATTGGAAATTTACATTTTTCAGTTTTGTCAGACGTTTGTAATATTCTCACAATAAGCTAATTAGCTCAATTGGAGCATTTCTAGCATGTTTGGTTGAAATTGGAAATTTACATTTTTCACTTTTGTCAGACAATTGCAATATTCTCTCAATAAGCTAATTAGCTCAATTGGAGCATTTCTAGCATGTTTGGTTGAAATTGGAAATTTACATTTTTCAGCTTTGTCAGACGTTTGTAAAATTCTTACAGTAGGCTTATTTGCGCAATTTGAGCATTTCTAGCATGTTTGGTTGAAATTGGAAATTTACATTTTTCAGTTTTGTCAGACGTTTGTAATATTCTCACAATAAGCTAATTAGCTCAATTGGAGCATTTCTAGCATGTTTGGTTGAAATTGGAAATTTACATTTCTCACTTTTGTCAGACAATTGCAATATTCTCACGATAAGCTAATTAGCTCAATTGGAGCATTTCTAGCATGTTTGGTTGAAATTGGAAATTTACATTTTCCAGCTTTGACAGACGTTTGTAATATTCTCACAATAAGCTAATTAGCTCAATTGGAGCATTTCTAGCATGTTTGGTTGAAATTGGAAATTTACATTTTTCACTTTTGTCAGACGTTTGTAATATTCTCACAATAAGCTAATTAGCTCAATTGGAGCATTTCTAGCATGTTTGGTTGAAATTGGAAAATTACATTTTTCACTTTTGTCAGACGTTTGTAATATTCTCACAATAAGCTAATTAGCTCAATTGGAACATTTCTAGCATGTTTGGTTGAAATTGGAAATTTCTATTTTTCAGTTTTGTCAGACGTTTGTAATATTCTCACAATAAGCTAATTAGCTCAATTGGAGCATTTCTAGCTTGTTTGGTTGAAATTGGAAATTTACATTTTTCAGTTTGGTCAGACGTTTGTAATATTCTCACAATAAGCTAATTAGCTCAATTGGAGCATTTCTAGCATGTTCGGTTGAAATTGGAAATCTCTTTTTTTCAGTTTTGTCAGACGTTTGTAATATTCTCACAATAAGCTAATTAGCTCAATTTGAGCATTTCTAGCATGTTTGGTTGAAATTGGAAATTTACATTATTCACTTTTGTCGGACGTTTGTAATATTCTCACAATAAGCTAATTAGCTCAATTGGAGCATTTCTAGCATGTTTAGTTGAAATTGAAAATTTACATTTTTCAGTGTTGTCAGAGGTTTGTAATATTCTCACAATAAGCTAACTAGCTCAATTGGAGCATTTCTAGCATGTTTGGTTGAAATTGAAAATTTACATTTTTCAGTTTTGTCAGACGTTTGTAATATTCTTACAATAAGCTAATTAGCTCAATTGGAGCATTTCTAGCATGTTTGGTTGAAATTGGAAATTTACATTTTTCAGTTTTGTCAGACGTTTGTAATATTCTCACAATAAGCTAATTAGCTCAATTGGAGCATTTCTAGCATGTTTGGTTGAAATTGGAAAATTACATTTTTCAGTTTTGTCAGACGTTTGTAATATTCTCACAATAAGCTAATTAGCTCAATTGGAGCATTTCTAGCATGTTTGGTTGAAATTGGAAATTTACATTTTTCAGCTTTGTCAGACGTTTGTAATATTCTTACAATAAGCTAATTAGCTCAATTGGAGCATTTCTAGCATGTTTGGTTGAAATTGGAAATTTACATTTTTCAGTTTTGTCAGACGTTTGTAATATTCTCACAATAAGCTAATTAGCTCAATTGGAGCATTTCTAGCATGTTTGGTTGAAATTGGAATTTTACATTTTTCACTTTTGTCAGACCTTTGTAATATTCTCACAATAAGCTAATTAGCTCAATTGGAGCATTTCTAGCATGTTTGGTTGAAATTGGAAATTTACATTTTTCACTTTTGTCAGACAATTGCAATATTCTCACAATAAGCTAATTAGCTCAATTGGAGCATTTCTAGCATGTTTGGTTGAAATTGGAAATTTACATTTTTCACTTTTGTCAGACAATTGCAATATTCTCACAATAAGCTAATTAGCTCAATTGGAGCATTTCTAGCATGTTTAGTTGAAATTAGAAATTTACATTATTCAGTTTGGTCAGACGTTTGTAATATTCTCACAATAAGCTAATTAGCTCAATTGGAGCATTTCTAGCATGTTCGGTTGAAATTGGAAATCTCTATTTTTCAGTTTTGTCAGACGTTTGTAATATTCTCACAATAAGCTAATTAGCTCAATTGGAGCATTTCTAGCATGTTTGGTTGAAATTGGAAATTTACATTTTTCAGCTTTGTCAGACGTTTGTAAAATTCTTACAGTAGGCTTATTTGCGCAATTTGAGCATTTCTAGCATGTTTGGTTGAAATTGGAAATTTACATTTTTCAGTTTTGTCAGACGTTTGTAATATTCTCACAATAAGCTAATTAGCTCAATTGGAGCATTTCTAGCATGTTTGGTTGAAATTGGAAATTTACATTTCTCACTTTTGTCAGACAATTGCAATATTCTCACGATAAGCTAATTAGCTCAATTGGAGCATTTCTAGCATGTTTGGTTGAAATTGGAAATTTACATTTTCCAGCTTTGACAGACGTTTGTAATATTCTCACAATAAGCTAATTAGCTCAATTGGAGCATTTCTAGCATGTTTGGTTGAAATTGGAAATTTACATTTTTCACTTTTGTCAGACGTTTGTAATATTCTCACAATAAGCTAATTAGCTCAATTGGAGCATTTCTAGCATGTTTGGTTGAAATTGGAAAATTACATTTTTCACTTTTGTCAGACGTTTGTAATATTCTCACAATAAGCTAATTAGCTCAATTGGAACATTTCTAGCATGTTTGGTTGAAATTGGAAATTTCTATTTTTCAGTTTTGTCAGACGTTTGTAATATTCTCACAATAAGCTAATTAGCTCAATTGGAGCATTTCTAGCTTGTTTGGTTGAAATTGGAAATTTACATTTTTCAGTTTGGTCAGACGTTTGTAATATTCTCACAATAAGCTAATTAGCTCAATTGGAGCATTTCTAGCATGTTCGGTTGAAATTGGAAATCTCTTTTTTTCAGTTTTGTCAGACGTTTGTAATATTCTCACAATAAGCTAATTGGCTCAATTTGAGCATTTCTAGCATGTTTGGTTGAAATTGGAAATTTACATTATTCACTTTTGTCGGACGTTTGTAATATTCTCACAATAAGCTAATTAGCTCAATTGGAGCATTTCTAGCATGTTTAGTTGAAATTGAAAATTTACATTTTTCAGTGTTGTCAGAGGTTTGTAATATTCTCACAATAAGCTAACTAGCTCAATTGGAGCATTTCTAGCATGTTTGGTTGAAATTGAAAATTTACATTTTTCAGTTTTGTCAGACGTTTGTAATATTCTCACAATAAGCTAATTAGCTCAATTGGAGCATTTCTAGCATGTTTGGTTGAAATTGGAAATTTACATTTTTCAGTTTTGTCAGACGTTTGTAATATTCTCACAATAAGCTAATTAGCTCAATTGGAGCATTTCTAGCATGTTTGGTTGAAATTGGAAAATTACATTTTTCAGTTTTGTCAGACGTTTGTAATATTCTCACAATAAGCTAATTAGCTCAATTGGAGCATTTCTAGCATGTTTGGTTGAAATTGGAAATTTACATTTTTCAGCTTTGTCAGACGTTTGTAATATTCTTACAATAAGCTAATTAGCTCAATTGGAGCATTTCTAGCATGTTTGGTTGAAATTGGAAATTTACATTTTTCAGTTTTGTCAGACGTTTGTAATATTCTCACAATAAGCTAATTAGCTCAATTGGAGCATTTCTAGCATGTTTGGTTGAAATTGGAATTTTACATTTTTCACTTTTGTCAGACCTTTGTAATATTCTCACAATAAGCTAATTAGCTCAATTGGAGCATTTCTAGCATGTTTGGTTGAAATTGGAAATTTACATTTTTCACTTTTGTCAGACAATTGCAATATTCTCACAATAAGCTAATTAGCTCAATTGGAGCATTTCTAGCATGTTTGGTTGAAATTGGAAATTTACATTTTTCACTTTTGTCAGACAATTGCAATATTCTCACAATAAGCTAATTAGCTCAATTGGAGCATTTCTAGCATGTTTAGTTGAAATTAGAAATTTACATTATTCAGTTTGGTCAGACGTTTGTAATATTCTCACAATAAGCTAGTTAGCTCAATTGGAGCATTTCTAGCATGTTCGGTTGAAATTGGAAATCTCTATTTTTCAGTTTTGTCAGACGTTTGTAATATTCTCACAATAAGCTAATTGGCTCAATTGGAGCATTTCTAGCATGTTTGGTTGAAATTGGAAATTTACATTTTTCACTTTTGTCGGACGTTTGTAATATTCTCACAATAAGCTAATTAGCTCAATTGGAGCATTTCTAGCATGTTTGGTTGAAATTGAAAATTTACATTTTTCAGTGTTGTCAGAGGTTTGTAATATTCTCACAATAAGCTAATTAGCTCAAATGGAGCATTTCTAGCATGTTTGGTTGAAATTGGAAATTTACATTTTTCAGTTTTGTCAGACGTTTGTAATATTCTCACAATAAGCTAATTTGCTCAATTTGAGCATTTCTAGCATGTTTGGTTGAAATTGGAAATTTACATTTTTCACTTTTGTCGGACGTTTGTAATATTCTCACAATAAGCTAATTAGCTCAATTGGAGCATTTCTAGCATGTTTGGTTGGAATTGAAAATTTACATTTTTCAGTTTTGTCAGACAATTGCAATATTCTCACAATAAGCTAATTAGCTCAATTGGAGCATTTCTAGCATGTTTGGTTGAAATTGTAAATTTACATTTTTCAGTGTTGTCAGAGGTTTGTAATATTCTCACAATAAGCTAACTAGCTCAATTGGAGCATTTCTAGCATGTTTGGTTGAAATTGAAAATTTACATTTTTCAGTTTTGTCAGACGTTTGTAGTATTTTCAAAATAAGCTAATTAGCTCAATTGGAGCATTTCTAGCATGTTTAGTTGAAATTGGAAATTTACATTTTTCAGTTTTGTCAGACGTTTGTAATATTCTCACAATAAGCTAATTAGCTCAATTGGAGCATTTCTAGCATGTTTGGTTGAAATTGAAAATTTACATTTTTCAGTGTTGTCAGAGGTTTGTAATATTCTCACAATAAGCTAATTAGCTCAAATGGAGCATTTCTAGCATGTTTGGTTGAAATTGGAAATTTACATTTTTCAGTTTTGTCAGACGTTTGTAATATTCTCACAATAAGCTAATTTGCTCAATTTGAGCATTTCTAGCATGTTTGGTTGAAATTGGAAATTTACATTTTTCACTTTTGTCGGACGTTTGTAATATTCTCACAATAAGCTAATTAGCTCAATTGGAGCATTTCTAGCATGTTTGGTTGGAATTGAAAATTTACATTTTTCAGTTTTGTCAGACAATTGCAATATTCTCACAATAAGCTAATTAGCTCAATTGGAGCATTTCTAGCATGTTTGGTTGAAATTGTAAATTTACATTTTTCAGTGTTGTCAGAGGTTTGTAATATTCTCACAATAAGCTAACTAGCTCAATTGGAGCATTTCTAGCATGTTTGGTTGAAATTGAAAATTTACATTTTTCAGTTTTGTCAGACGTTTGTAGTATTTTCAAAATAAGCTAATTAGCTCAATTGGAGCATTTCTAGCATGTTTAGTTGAAATTGGAAATTTACATTTTTCAGTTTTGTCAGACGTTTGTAATATTCTCACAATAAGCTAATTAGCTCAATTGGAGCATTTCTAGCATGTTTGGTTGAAATTGGAAGTTTACATTTTTCACTTTTGTCAGACAATTGCAATATTCTCACAATAAGCTAATTAGCTCAATTGGAGCATTTCTAGCATGTTTGGTTGAAATTGGAAATTTACATTTTTCACTTTTGTCAGACAATTGCAATATTCTCACAATAAGCTAATTAGCTCAATTGGAGCATTTCTAGCATGTTTGGTTGAAATTGGAAATTTACATTTTTCACTTTTGTCAGACAATTCCAATATTCTCACAATAAGCTAATTAGCTCAATTGGAGCATTTCTAGCATGTTTGGTTGAAATTGGAAAATTACATTTTTCACTTTTGTCAGACGTTTGTAATATTTTCACAATAAGCTAATTAGCTCAATTGAAACATTTCTAGCATGTTTGGTTGAAATTGAAAATTTACATTTTTCAGTGTTGTCAGAGGTTTGTAATATTCTCACAATATGCTAATTAGCTCAATTGGAGCATTTCTAGCATGTTCGGTTGAAATTGGAAATCTCTATTTTTCAGTTTTGTCAGACGTTTGTAATATTCTCACAATAAGTTAATTGGCTCAATTTGAGCATTTCTAGCATGTTTGGTTGAAATTGGAAGTTTACATTTTTCAGTTTTGTCAGACGTTTGTAATATTCTCACAATAAGCTAATTAGCTCAATTGGAGCATTTCTAGCATGTTTGGTTGAAATTGAAAATTTACATTTTTCAGTTTTGTCAGAGGTTTGTAATATTCTCACAATAAGCTAACTAGCTCAATTGGAGCATTTCTAGCATGTTTGGTTGAAATTGAAAATTTACATTTTTCAGTTTTGTCAGACGTTTGTAATATTCTCACAATAAGCTAATTAGCTCAATTGGAGCATTTCTAGCATGTTTAGTTGAAATTGGAAATTTACATTTTTCAGTTTTGTCAGACGTTTGTAATATTCTCACAATAAGCTAATTAGCTCAATTGGAGCATTTCTAGCATGTTTGGTTGAAATTGGAAATTTACATTTTTCAGTTTTGTCAGACAATTGCAATATTCTCACGATAAGCTAATTAGCTCAATTGGAGCATTTCTAGCATGTTTAGTTGAAATTGGAAATTTGCATTTTTCACTTTTGTCAGACAATTGCAATATTTTCTCAATAAGCTAATTAGCTCAATTGGAGCATTTCTAGCATGTTTGGTTGAAATTGGAAATTTACATTTTTCAGCTTTGTCAGACGTTTGTAAAATTTTTACAGTAGGCTTATTTGCGCAATTTGAGCATTTCTAGCATGTTTGGTTGAAATTGGAAATTTACATTTTTCAGTTTTGTCAGAGGTTTGTAATATTCTCACAATAAGCTAATTAGCTCAATTGGAGCATTTCTAGCATGTTTGGTTGAAATTGGAAATTTACATTTTTCACTTTTGTCAGACAATTGCAATATTCTCACAATAAGCTAATTAGCTCAATTGGAGCATTTCTAGCATGTTTGGTTGAAATTGGAAATTTACATTTTTCAGTTTTGTCAGACGTTTGTAATATTCTCACAATAAGCTAATTAGCTCAATTGGAGCATTTCTAGCATGTTTGGTTGAAATTGGAACTTTACATTTTTCACTTTTGTCAGACAATTGCAATATTCTCACAATAAGCTAATTAGCTCAATTGGAGCATTTCTAGCATGTTTGGTTGAAATTGGAAATTTACATTTTTCAGTTTTGTCAGACGTTTGTAATATTCTCACAATAAGCTAATTAGCTCAATTGGAGCATTTCTAGCATGTTTGGTTGAAATTGGAAATTTACATTCATCAGTTTTGTCAGACGTTTGTAATATTCTCACAAAAAGCTAATTAGCTCAAATGGAGCATTTCTAACATGTTTGGTTGAAATTGGAAATTTACATTTTTCAGTTTTGTCAGACGTTTGTAATATTCTCACAATAAGCTAATTAGCTCAATTGGAGCATTTCTAGCATGTTTGGTTGAAATTGGAAGTTTACATTTTTCACTTTTGTCAGACAATTGCAATATTCTCACAATAAGCTAATTAGCTCAATTGGAGCATTTCTAGCATGTTTGGTTGAAATTGGAAATTTACATTTTTCACTTTTGTCAGACAATTGCAATATTCTCACAATAAGCTAATTAGCTCAATTGGAGCATTTCTAGCATGTTTGGTTGAAATTGGAAAATTACATTTTTCACTTTTGTCAGACGTTTGTAATATTTTCACAATAAGCTAATTAGCTCAATTGGAACATTTCTAGCATGTTTGGTTGAAATTGAAAATTTACATTTTTCAGTGTTGTCAGAGGTTTGTAATATTCTCACAATATGCTAATTAGCTCAATTGGAGCATTTCTAGCATGTTCGGTTGAAATTGGAAATCTCTATTTTTCAGTTTTGTCAGACGTTTGTAATATTCTCACAATAAGTTAATTGGCTCAATTTGAGCATTTCTAGCATGTTTGGTTGAAATTGGAAGTTTACATTTTTCACTTTTGTCAGACGTTTGTAATATTCTCACAATAAGCTAATTAGCTCAATTGGAGCATTTCTAGCATGTTTGGTTGAAATTGAAAATTTACATTTTTCAGTTTTGTCAGAGGTTTGTAATATTCTCACAATAAGCTAACTAGCTCAATTGGAGCATTTCTAGCATGTTTGGTTGAAATTGAAAATTTACATTTTTCAGTTTTGTCAGACGTTTGTAATATTCTCACAATAAGCTAATTAGCTCAATTGGAGCATTTCTAGCATGTTTAGTTGAAATTGGAAATTTACATTTTTCAGTTTTGTCAGACGTTTGTAATATTCTCACAATAAGCTAATTAGCTCAATTGGAGCATTTCTAGCATGTTTGGTTGAAATTGGAAATTTACATTTTTCAGTTTTGTCAGACAATTGCAATATTCTCACAATAAGCTAATTAGCTCAATTGGAGCATTTCTAGCATGTTTAGTTGAAATTGGAAATTTGCATTTTTCACTTTTGTCAGACAATTGCAATATTTTCTCAATAAGCTAATTAGCTCAATTGGAGCATTTCTAGCATGTTTGGTTGAAATTGGAAATTTACATTTTTCAGCTTTGTCAGACGTTTGTAAAATTCTTACAGTAGGCTTATTTGCGCAATTTGAGCATTTCTAGCATGTTTGGTTGAAATTGGAAATTTACATTTTTCAGTTTTGTCAGACGTTTGTAATATTCTCACAATAAGCTAATTAGCTCAATTGGAGCATTTCTAGCATGTTTGGTTGAAATTGGAAATTTACATTTTTCACTTTTGTCAGGCAATTGCAATATTCTCACAATAAGCTAATTAGCTCAATTGGAGCATTTCTAGCATGTTTGGTTGAAATTGGAAATTTACATTTTTCAGTTTTGTCAGACGTTTGTAATATTCTCACAATAAGCTAATTAGCTCAATTGGAGCATTTCTAGCATGTTTGGTTGAAATTGGAACTTTACATTTTTCACTTTTGTCAGACAATTGCAATATTCTCACAATAAGCTAATTAGCTCAATTGGAGCATTTCTAGCATGTTTGGTTGAAATTGGAAATTTAAATTTTTCAGTTTTGTCAGACGTTTGTAATATTCTCACAATAAGCTAATTAGCTCAATTGGAGCATTTCTAGCATGTTTGGTTGAAATTGGAAATTTACATTTTTCAGTTTTGTCAGACGTTTGTAATATTCTCACAATAAGCTAATTAGCTCAATTGGAGCATTTCTAGCATGTTTGGTTGAAATTGGAAATTTACATTTTTCACTTTTGTCAGACAATTGCAATATTCTCACAATAAGCTAATTAGCTCAATTGGAGCATTTCTAGCATGTTTGGTTGAAATTGGAAATTTACATTTTTCAGTTTTGTCAGACGTTTGCAATATTCTCACAATAAGCTAATTAGCTCAATTGGAGCATTTCTAGCATGTTTGGTTGAAATTGGAATTTTACATTTTTCAGTTTTGTCAGACGTTTGTAATATTCTCACAAAAAGCTAATTAGCTCAAATGGAGCATTTCTAACATGTTTGGTTGAAATTGGAAATTTACATTTTCCAGCTTTGTCAGACGTTTGTAATATTCTCACAATAAGCTAATTAGCTCAATTGGAGCATTTCTAGCATGTTTGGTTGAAATTGGAATTTTACATTTTTCAGTTTTGTCAGACGTTTGTAATATTCTCACAATAAGCTAATTAGCTCAATTGGAGCATTTTTAGCATGTTTGGTTAAAATTGGAACTTTTCATTTTTCACTTTTGTCAGACAATTGCAATATTCTCACAATAAACTAATTAGCTCAATTGGAGCATTTATAGCATGTTTGGTTGAAATTGGAAATTTACATTTTTCAGTTTTGTCAGACGTTTGTAATATTCTCACAATAAGCTAATTAGCTCAATTGGAGCATTTCTAGCATGTTTGGTTGAAATTGGAAATTTACATTTATCAGTTTTGTCAGACGTTTGTAATATTCTCACAAAAAGCTAATTAGCTCAAATGGAGCATTTCTAGCATGTTTGGTTGAAATTGGAAATTTACATTTTTCAGTTTTGTCAGACGTTTGTAATATTCTCACAATAAGCTAATTAGCTCAATTGGAGCATTTCTAGCATGTTTGGTTGAAATTGGAAATTTACATTTTTCACTTTTGTCAGACAATTGCAATATTCTCACAATAAGCTAATTAGCTCAATTGGAGCATTTCTAGCATGTTTGGTTGAAATTGGAAATTTACATTTTTCACTTTTGTCGGACGTTTGTAATATTCTCACAATAAGCTAATTAGCTCAATTGGAGCATTTCTAGCATGTTTGGTTGAAATTGAAAATTTACATTTTTCAGTGTTGTCAGAGGTTTGTAATATTCTCACAATAAGCTAATTAGCTCAATTGGAGCATTTCTAGCATGTTCGGTTGAAATTGGAAATCTCTATTTTTCAGTTTTGTCAGACGTTTGTAATATTCTCACAATAAGCTAATTGGCTCAATTTGAGCATTTCTAGCATGTTTGGTTGAAATTGGAAATTTACATTTTTCATTTTTGTCAGACGTTTGTAATGTTCTCTCAATAAGCTAATTAGCTCAATTGGAGCATTTCTAGCATGTTTGGTTGAAATTGTAAATTTACATTTTTCAGTGTTGTCAGAGGTTTGTAATATTCTCACAATAAGCTAACTAGCTCAATTGGAGCATTTCTAGCATGTTTGGTTGAAATTGAAAATTTACATTTATCAGTTTTGTCAGACGTTTGTAATATTCTCACAAAAAGCTAATTAGCTCAAATGGAGCATTTCTAACATGTTTGGTTGAAATTGAAAATTTACATTTTCCAGCTTTGTCAGACGTTTGTAATATTCTCACAATAAGCTAATTAGCTCAATTGGAGCATTTCTAGCATGTTTGGTTGAAATTGGAATTTTACATTTTTCAGTTTTGTCAGACGTTTGTAATATTCTCACAATAAGCTAATTAGCTCAATTGGAGCATTTCTAGCATGTTTGGTTAAAATTGGAACTTTTCATTTTTCACTTTTGTCAGACAATTGCAATATTCTCACAATAAACTAATTAGCTCAATTGGAGCATTTATAGCATGTTTGGTTGAAATTGGAAATTTACATTTTTCAGTTTTGTCAGACGTTTGTAATATTCTCACAATAAGCTAATTAGCTCAATTGGAGCATTTCTAGCATGTTTGGTTGAAATTGGAAATTTACATTTATCAGTTTTGTCAGACGTTTGTAATATTCTCACAAAAAGCTAATTAGCTCAAATGGAGCATTTCTAGCATGTTTGGTTGAAATTGGAAATTTACATTTTTCAGTTTTGTCAAACGTTTGTAATATTCTCACAATAAGCTAATTAGCTCAATTGGAGCATTTCTAGCATGTTCGGTTGAAATTGGAAATCTCTATTTTTCAGTTTTGTCAGACGTTTGTAATATTCTCACAAAAAGCTAATTAGCTCAAATGGAGCATTTCTAACATGTTTGGTTGAAATTGGAAATTTACATTTTCCAGCTTTGTCAGACGTTTGTAATATTCTCACAATAAGCTAATTAGCTCAATTGGAGCATTTCTAGCATGTTTGGTTGAAATTGGAAATTTAAATTTTTCAGTTTTGTCAGACGTTTGTAATATTCTCACAATAAGCTAATTAGCTCAATTGGAGCATTTCTAGCATGTTTGGTTGAAATTGAAAATTTACATTCATCAGTTTTGTCAGACGTTTGTAATATTCTCACAAAAAGCTAATTAGCTCAAATGGAGCATTTCTAACATGTTTGGTTGAAATTGGAAATTTACATTTTTCAGTTTTGTCAGACGTTTGTAATATTCTCACAATAAGCTAATTAGCTCAATTGGAGCATTTCTAGCATGTTTGGTTGAAATTGGAAGTTTACATTTTTCACTTTTGTCAGACAATTGCAATATTCTCACAATAAGCTAATTAGCTCAATTGGAGCATTTCTAGCATGTTTGGTTGAAATTGGAAATTTACATTTTTCACTTTTGTCAGACAATTGCAATATTCTCCCCATAAGCTAATTAGCTCAATTGGAGCATTTCTAGCATGTTTGGTTGAAATTGGAAATTTACATTTTTCACTTTTGTCAGACAATTCCAATATTCTCACAATAAGCTAATTAGCTCAATTGGAGCAGTTCTAGCATGTTTGGTTGAAGTTGGAAAATTACATTTTTCACTTTTGTCAGACGTTTGTAATATTTTCACAATAAGCTAATTAGCTCAATTGGAACATTTCTAGCATGTTTGGTTGAAATTGAAAATTTACATTTTTCAGTGTTGTCAGAGGTTTGTAATATTCTCACAATATGCTAATTAGCTCAATTGGAGCATTTCTAGCATGTTCGGTTGAAATTGGAAATCTCTATTTTTCAGTTTTGTCAGACGTTTGTAATATTCTCACAATAAGTTAATTGGCTCAATTTGAGCATTTCTAGCATGTTTGGTTGAAATTGGAAGTTTACATTTTTCAGTGTTGTCAGAGGTTTGTAATATTCTCACAATATGCTAATTAGCTCAATTGGAGCATTTCTAGCATGTTCGGTTGAAATTGGAAATCTCTATTTTTCAGTTTTGTCAGACGTTTGTAATATTCTCACAATAAGTTAATTGGCTCAATTTGAGCATTTCTAGCATTTTTGGTTGAAATTGGAAGTTTACATTTTTCACTTTTGTCAGACGTTTGTAATATTCTCACAATAAGCTAATTAGCTCAATTGGAGCATTTCTAGCATGTTTGGTTGAAATTGAAAATTTACATTTTTCAGTTTTGTCAGAGGTTTGTAATATTCTCACAATAAGCTAACTAGCTCAATTGGAGCATTTCTAGCATGTTTGGTTGAAATTGAAAATTTACATTTTTCAGTTTTGTCAGACGTTTGTAATATTCTCACAATAAGCTAATTAGCTCAATTGGAGCATTTCTAGCATGTTTAGTTGAAATTGGAAATTTACATTTTTCAGTTTTGTCAGACGTTTGTAATATTCTCACAATAAGCTAATTAGCTCAATTGGAGCATTTCTAGCATGTTTGGTTGAAATTGGAAATTTACATTTTTCAGTTTTGTCAGACAATTGCAATATTCTCACAATAAGCTAATTAGCTCAATTGGAGCATTTCTAGCATGTTTGGTTGAAATTGGAACTTTACATTTTTCACTTTTGTCAGACAATTGCAATATTCTCACAATAAGCTAATTAGCTCAATTTGAGCATTTCTAGCATGTTTGGTTGAAATTGGAAATTTACATTTTTCAGTTTTGTCAGACGTTTGTAATATTCTCACAATAAGCTAATTATCTCAATTGGAGCATTTCTAGCATGTTTGGTTGAAATTGGAAATTTACATTTTTCAGTTTTGTCAGACGTTTGTAATATTCTCACAATAAGCTAATTAGCTCAATTGGAGCATTTCTAGCATGTTTGGTTGAAATTGGAAATTTACATTCATCAGTTTTGTCAGACGTTTGTAATATTCTCACAAAAAGCTAATTAGCTCAAATGGAGCATTTCTAACATGTTTGGTTGAAATTGGAAATTTACATTTTTCAGTTTTGTCAGACGTTTGTAATATTCTCACAATAAGCTAATTAGCTCAATTGGAGCATTTCTAGCATGTTTGGTTGAAATTGGAAGTTTACATTTTTCACTTTTGTCAGACAATTGCAATATTCTCACAATAAGCTAATTAGCTCAATTGGAGCATTTCTAGCATGTTTGGTTGAAATTGGAAATTTACATTTTTCACTTTTGTCAGACAATTGCAATATTCTCACAATAAGCTAATTAGCTCAATTGGAGCATTTCTAGCATGTTTGGTTGAAATTGGAAATTTACATTTTTCACTTTTGTCAGACAATTCCAATATTCTCACAATAAGCTAATTAGCTCAATTGGAGCAGTTCTAGCATGTTTGGTTGAAATTGGAAAATTACATTTTTCACTTATGTCAGACGTTTGTAATATTTTCACAATAAGCTAATTAGCTCAATTGGAACATTTCTAGCATGTTTGGTTGAAATTGAAAATTTACATTTTTCAGTGTTGTCAGAGGTTTGTAATATTCTCACAATATGCTAATTAGCTCAATTGGAGCATTTCTAGCATGTTCGGTTGAAATTGGAAATCTCTATTTTTCAGTTTTGTCAGACGTTTGTAATATTCTCACAATAAGTTAATTGGCTCAATTTGAGCATTTCTAGCATGTTTGGTTGAAATTGGAAGTTTACATTTTTCACTTTTGTCAGACGTTTGTAATATTCTCACAATAAGCTAATTAGCTCAATTGGAGCATTTCTAGCATGTTTGGTTGAAATTGAAAATTTACATTTTTCAGTTTTGTCAGAGGTTTGTAATATTCTCACAATAAGCTAACTAGCTCAATTGGAGCATTTCTAGCATGTTTGGTTGAAATTGAAAATTTACATTTTTCAGTTTTGTCAGACGTTTGTAATATTCTCACAATAAGCTAATTAGCTCAATTGGAGCATTTCTAGCATGTTTAGTTGAAATTGGAAATTTACATTTTTCAGTTTTGTCAGACGTTTGTAATATTCTCACAATAAGCTAATTAGCTCAATTGGAGCATTTCTAGCATGTTTGGTTGAAATTGGAAATTTACATTTTTCAGTTTTGTCAGACAATTGCAATATTCTCACAATAAGCTAATTAGCTCAATTGGAGCATTTCTAGCATGTTTAGTTGAAATTGGAAATTTGCATTTTTCACTTTTGTCAGACAATTGCAATATTTTCTCAATAAGCTAATTAGCTCAATTGGAGCATTTCTAGCATTTTTGGTTGAAATTGGAAATTTACATTTTTCAGCTTTGTCAGACGTTTGTAAAATTCTTACAGTAGGCTTATTTGCGCAATTTGAGCATTTCTAGCATGTTTGGTTGAAATTGGAAATTTACATTTTTCAGTTTTGTCAGAGGTTTGTAATATTCTCACAATAAGCTAATTAGCTCAATTGGAGCATTTCTAGCATGTTTGGTTGAAATTGGAAATTTACATTTTTCACTTTTGTCAGACAATTGCAATATTCTCACAATAAGCTAATTAGCTCAATTGGAGCATTTCTAGCATGTTTGGTTGAAATTGGAACTTTACATTTTTCACTTTTGTCAGACAATTGCAATATTCTCACAATAAGCTAATTAGCTCAATTGGAGCATTTCTAGCATGTTTGGTTGAAATTGGAAATTTACATTTTTCAGTTTTGTCAGACGTTTGTAATATTCTCACAATAAGCTAATTAGCTCAATTGGAGCATTTCTAGCATGTTTGGTTGAAATTGGAAATTTACATTTTTCAGTTTTGTCAGACGTTTGTAATATTCTCACAATAAGCTAATTAGCTCAATTGGAGCATTTCTAGCATGTTTGGTTGAAATTGGAAATTTACATTTATCAGTTTTGTCAGACGTTTGTAATATTCTCACAAAAAGCTAATTAGCTCAAATGGAGCATTTCTAACATGTTTGGTTGAAATTGGAAATTTACATTTTTCAGTTTTGTCAGACGTTTGTAATATTCTCACAATAAGCTAATTAGCTCAATTGGAGCATTTCTAGCATGTTTGGTTGAAATTGGAAATTTACATTTTTCACTTTTGTCAGACAATTGCAATATTCTCACAATAAGCTAATTAGCTCAATTGGAGCATTTCTAGCATGTTTGGTTGAAATTGGAAATTTACATTTTTCAGTTTTGTCAGACGTTTGCAATATTCTCACAATAAGCTAATTAGCTCAATTGGAGCATTTCTAGCATGTTTGGTTGAAATTGGAATTTTACATTTTTCAGTTTTGTCAGACGTTTGTAATATTCTCACAATAAGCTAATTAGCTCAATTGGAGCATTTCTAGCATGTTTGGTTAAAATTGGAACTTTTCATTTTTCACTTTTGTCAGACAATTGCAATATTCTCACAATAAACTAATTAGCTCAATTGGAGCATTTATAGCATGTTTGGTTGAAATTGGAAATTTACATTTTTCAGTTTTGTCAGACGTTTGTAATATTCTCACAATAAGCTAATTAGCTCAATTGGAGCATTTCTAGCATGTTTGGTTGAAATTGGAAATTTACATTTATCAGTTTTGTCAGACGTTTGTAATATTCTCACAAAAAGCTAATTAGCTCAAATGGAGCATTTCTAGCATGTTTGGTTGAAATTGGAAATTTACATTTTTCAGTTTTGTCAGACGTTTGTAATATTCTCACAATAAGCTAATTAGCTCAATTGGAGCATTTCTAGCATGTTTGGTTGAAATTGGAAATTTACATTTTTCACTTTTGTCAGACAATTGCAATATTCTCACAATAAGCTAATTAGCTCAATTGGAGCATTTCTAGCATGTTTGGTTGAAATTGGAAATTTACATTTTTCACTTTTGTCGGACGTTTGTAATATTCTCACAATAAGCTAATTAGCTCAATTGGAGCATTTCTAGCATGTTTGGTTGAAATTGAAAATTTACATTTTTCAGTGTTGTCAGAGGTTTGTAATATTCTCACAATAAGCTAATTAGCTCAATTGGAGCATTTCTAGCATGTTCGGTTGAAATTGGAAATCTCTATTTTTCAGTTTTGTCAGACGTTTGTAATATTCTCACAATAAGCTAATTGGCTCAATTTGAGCATTTCTAGCATGTTTGGTTGAAATTGGAAATTTACATTTTTCATTTTTGTCGGACGTTTGTAATGTTCTCTCAATAAGCTAATTAGCTCAATTGGAGCATTTCTAGCATGTTTGGTTGAAATTGTAAATTTACATTTTTCAGTGTTGTCAGAGGTTTGTAATATTCTCACAATAAGCTAACTAGCTCAATTGGAGCATTTCTAGCATGTTTGGTTGAAATTGAAAATTTACATTTATCAGTTTTGTCAGACGTTTGTAATATTCTCACAAAAAGCTAATTAGCTCAAATGGAGCATTTCTAACATGTTTGGTTGAAATTGGAAATTTACATTTTCCAGCTTTGTCAGACGTTTGTAATATTCTCACAATAAGCTAATTAGCTCAATTGGAGCATTTCTAGCATGTTTGGTTGAAATTGGAATTTTACATTTTTCAGTTTTGTCAGACGTTTGTAATATTCTCACAATAAGCTAATTAGCTCAATTGGAGCATTTTTAGCATGTTTGGTTAAAATTGGAACTTTTCATTTTTCACTTTTGTCAGACAATTGCAATATTCTCACAATAAACTAATTAGCTCAATTGGAGCATTTATAGCATGTTTGGTTGAAATTGGAAATTTACATTTTTCAGTTTTGTCAGACGTTTGTAATATTCTCACAATAAGCTAATTAGCTCAATTGGAGCATTTCTAGCATGTTTGGTTGAAATTGGAAATTTACATTTATCAGTTTTGTCAGACGTTTGTAATATTCTCACAAAAAGCTAATTAGCTCAAATGGAGCATTTCTAGCATGTTTGGTTGAAATTGGAAATTTACATTTTTCAGTTTTGTCAGACGTTTGTAATATTCTCACAATAAGCTAATTAGCTCAATTGGAGCATTTCTAGCATGTTTGGTTGAAATTGGAAATTTACATTTTTCACTTTTGTCAGACAATTGCAATATTCTCACAATAAGCTAATTAGCTCAATTGGAGCATTTCTAGCATGTTTGGTTGAAATTGGAAATTTACATTTTTCACTTTTGTCGGACGTTTGTAATATTCTCACAATAAGCTAATTAGCTCAATTGGAGCATTTCTAGCATGTTTGGTTGAAATTGAAAATTTACATTTTTCAGTGTTGTCAGAGGTTTGTAATATTCTCACAATAAGCTAATTAGCTCAATTGGAGCATTTCTAGCATGTTCGGTTGAAATTGGAAATCTCTATTTTTCAGTTTTGTCAGACGTTTGTAATATTCTCACAATAAGCTAATTGGCTCAATTTGAGCATTTCTAGCATGTTTGGTTGAAATTGGAAATTTACATTTTTCATTTTTGTCGGACGTTTGTAATGTTCTCTCAATAAGCTAATTAGCTCAATTGGAGCATTTCTAGCATGTTTGGTTGAAATTGTAAATTTACATTTTTCAGTGTTGTCAGAGGTTTGTAATATTCTCACAATAAGCTAACTAGCTCAATTGGAGCATTTCTAGCATGTTTGGTTGAAATTGAAAATTTACATTTGTCAGTTTTGTCAGACGTTTGTAATATTCTCACAAAAAGCTAATTAGCTCAAATGGAGCATTTCTAACATGTTTGGTTGAAATTGGAAATTTACATTTTCCAGCTTTGTCAGACGTTTGTAATATTCTCACAATAAGCTAATTAGCTCAATTGGAGCATTTCTAGCATGTTTGGTTGAAATTGGAAATTTAAATTTTTCAGTTTTGTCAGACGTTTGTAATATTCTCACAATAAGCTAATTAGCTCAATTGGAGCATTTCTAGCATGTTTGGTTGAAATTGGAACTTTACATTTTTCACTTTTGTCAGACAATTGCGATATTCTCACAATAAGCTAATTAGCTCAATTTGAGCATTTCTAGCATGTTTGGTTGAAATTGGAAATTTACATTTATCAGTTTTGTCAGACGTTTGTAATATTCTCACAATAAGCTAATTATCTCAATTGGAGCATTTCTAGCATGTTTGGTTGAAATTGGAAATTTACATTTTTCAGTTTTGTCAGACGTTTGTAATATTCTCACAATAAGCTAATTAGCTCAATTGGAGCATTTCTAGCATGTTTGGTTGAAATTGGAAATTTACATTCATCAGTTTTGTCAGACGTTTGTAATATTCTCACAAAAAGCTAATTAGCTCAAATGGAGCATTTCTAACATGTTTGGTTGAAATTGGAAATTTACATTTTTCAGTTTTGTCAGACGTTTGTAATATTCTCACAATAAGCTAATTAGCTCAATTGGAGCATTTCTAGCATGTTTGGTTGAAATTGGAAGTTTACATTTTTCACTTTTGTCAGACAATTGCAATATTCTCACAATAAGCTAATTAGCTCAATTGGAGCATTTCTAGCATGTTTGGTTGAAATTGGAAATTTACATTTTTCACTTTTTTCAGACAATTGCAATATTCTCACAATAAGCTAATTAGCTCAATTGGAGCATTTCTAGCATGTTTGGTTGAAATTGGAAATTTACATTTTTCACTTTTGTCAGACAATTCAAATATTCTCACAATAAGCTAATTAGCTCAATTGGAGCAGTTCTAGCATGTTTGGTTGAAATTGGAAAATTACATTTTTCACTTTTGTCAGACGTTTGTAATATTTTCACAATAAGCTAATTAGCTCAATTGGAACATTTCTAGCATGTTTGGTTGAAATTGAAAATTTACATTTTTCAGTGTTGTCAGAGGTTTGTAATATTCTCACAATATGCTAATTAGCTCAATTGGAGCATTTCTAGCATGTTCGGTTGAAATTGGAAATCTCTATTTTTCAGTTTTGTCAGACGTTTGTAATATTCTCACAGTAAGTTAATTGGCTCAATTTGAGCATTTCTAGCATGTTTGGTTGAAATTGGAAGTTTACATTTTTCAGTGTTGTCAGAGGTTTGTAATATTCTCACAATATGCTAATTAGCTCAATTGGAGCATTTCTAGCATGTTCGGTTGAAATTGGAAATCTCTATTTTTCAGTTTTGTCAGACGTTTGTAATATTCTCACAATAAGTTAATTGGCTCAATTTGAGCATTTCTAGCATTTTTGGTTGAAATTGGAAGTTTACATTTTTCACTTTTGTCAGACGTTTGTAATATTCTCACAATAAGCTAATTAGCTCAATTGGAGCATTTCTAGCATGTTTGGTTGAAATTGAAAATTTACATTTTTCAGTTTTGTCAGAGGTTTGTAATATTCTCACAATAAGCTAACTAGCTCAATTGGAGCATTTCTAGCATGTTTGGTTGAAATTGAAAATTTACATTTTTCAGTTTTGTCAGACGTTTGTAATATTCTCACAATAAGCTAATTAGCTCAATTGGAGCATTTCTAGCATGTTTAGTTGAAATTGGAAATTTACATTTTTCAGTTTTGTCAGACGTTTGTAATATTCTCACAATAAGCTAATTAGCTCAATTGGAGCATTTCTAGCATGTTTGGTTGAAATTGGAAATTTACATTTTTCAGTTTTGTCAGACAATTGCAATATTCTCACAATAAGCTAATTAGCTCAATTGGAGCATTTCTAGCATGTTTAGTTGAAATTGGAAATTTGCATTTTTCACTTTTGTCAGACAATTGCAATATTTTCTCAATAAGCTAATTAGCTCAATTGGAGCATTTCTAGCATGTTTGGTTGAAATTGAAAATTTACATTTTTCAGTGTTGTCAGAGGTTTGTAATATTCTCACAATAAGCTAATTAGCTCAATTGGAGCATTTCTAGCATGTTCGGTTGAAATTGGAAATCTCTATTTTTCAGTTTTGTCAGACGTTTGTAATATTCTCACAATAAGCTAATTGGCTCAATTTGAGCATTTCTAGCATGTTTGGTTGAAATTGGAAATTTACATTTTTCATTTTTGTCGGACGTTTGTAATGTTCTCTCAATAAGCTAATTAGCTCAATTGGAGCATTTCTAGCATGTTTGGTTGAAATTGTAAATTTACATTTTTCAGTGTTGTCAGAGGTTTGTAATATTCTCACAATAAGCTAACTAGCTCAATTGGAGCATTTCTAGCATGTTTGGTTGAAATTGAAAATTTACATTTGTCAGTTTTGTCAGACGTTTGTAATATTCTCACAAAAAGCTAATTAGCTCAAATGGAGCATTTCTAACATGTTTGGTTGAAATTGGAAATTTACATTTTCCAGCTTTGTCAGACGTTTGTAATATTCTCACAATAAGCTAATTAGCTCAATTGGAGCATTTCTAGCATGTTTGGTTGAAATTGGAAATTTAAATTTTTCAGTTTTGTCAGACGTTTGTAATATTCTCACAATAAGCTAATTAGCTCAATTGGAGCATTTCTAGCATGTTTGGTTGAAATTGGAACTTTACATTTTTCACTTTTGTCAGACAATTGCGATATTCTCACAATAAGCTAATTAGCTCAATTTGAGCATTTCTAGCATGTTTGGTTGAAATTGGAAATTTACATTTATCAGTTTTGTCAGACGTTTGTAATATTCTCACAATAAGCTAATTATCTCAATTGGAGCATTTCTAGCATGTTTGGTTGAAATTGGAAATTTACATTTTTCAGTTTTGTCAGACGTTTGTAATATTCTCACAATAAGCTAATTAGCTCAATTGGAGCATTTCTAGCATGTTTGGTTGAAATTGGAAATTTACATTCATCAGTTTTGTCAGACGTTTGTAATATTCTCACAAAAAGCTAATTAGCTCAAATGGAGCATTTCTAACATGTTTGGTTGAAATTGGAAATTTACATTTTTCAGTTTTGTCAGACGTTTGTAATATTCTCACAATAAGCTAATTAGCTCAATTGGAGCATTTCTAGCATGTTTGGTTGAAATTGGAAGTTTACATTTTTCACTTTTGTCAGACAATTGCAATATTCTCACAATAAGCTAATTAGCTCAATTGGAGCATTTCTAGCATGTTTGGTTGAAATTGGAAATTTACATTTTTCACTTTTTTCAGACAATTGCAATATTCTCACAATAAGCTAATTAGCTCAATTGGAGCATTTCTAGCATGTTTGGTTGAAATTGGAAATTTACATTTTTCACTTTTGTCAGACAATTCCAATATTCTCACAATAAGCTAATTAGCTCAATTGGAGCAGTTCTAGCATGTTTGGTTGAAATTGGAAAATTACATTTTTCACTTTTGTCAGACATTTGTAATATTTTCACAATAAGCTAATTAGCTCAATTGGAACATTTCTAGCATGTTTGGTTGAAATTGAAAATTTACATTTTTCAGTGTTGTCAGAGGTTTGTAATATTCTCACAATATGCTAATTAGCTCAATTGGAGCATTTCTAGCATGTTCGGTTGAAATTGGAAATCTCTATTTTTCAGTTTTGTCAGACGTTTGTAATATTCTCACAATAAGTTAATTGGCTCAATTTGAGCATTTCTAGCATGTTTGGTTGAAATTGGAAGTTTACATTTTTCAGTGTTGTCAGAGGTTTGTAATATTCTCACAATATGCTAATTAGCTCAATTGGAGCATTTCTAGCATGTTCGGTTGAAATTGGAAATCTCTATTTTTCAGTTTTGTCAGACGTTTGTAATATTCTCACAATAAGTTAATTGGCTCAATTTGAGCATTTCTAGCATTTTTGGTTGAAATTTGAAGTTTACATTTTTCACTTTTGTCAGACGTTTGTAATATTCTCACAATAAGCTAATTAGCTCAATTGGAGCATTTCTAGCATGTTTGGTTGAAATTGAAAATTTACATTTTTCAGTTTTGTCAGAGGTTTGTAATATTCTCACAATAAGCTAACTAGCTCAATTGGAGCATTTCTAGCATGTTTGGTTGAAATTGAAAATTTACATTTTTCAGTTTTGTCAGACGTTTGTAATATTCTCACAATAAGCTAATTAGCTCAATTGGAGCATTTCTAGCATGTTTAGTTGAAATTGGAAATTTACATTTTTCAGTTTTGTCAGACGTTTGTAATATTCTCACAATAAGCTAATTAGCTCAATTGGAGCATTTCTAGCATGTTTGGTTGAAATTGGAAATTTACATTTTTCAGTTTTGTCAGACAATTGCAATATTCTCACAATAAGCTAATTAGCTCAATTGGAGCATTTCTAGCATGTTTAGTTGAAATTGGAAATTTGCATTTTTCACTTTTGTCAGACAATTGCAATATTTTCTCAATAAGCTAATTAGCTCAATTGGAGCATTTCTAGCATGTTTGGTTGAAATTGGAAATTTACATTTTTCAGCTTTGTCAGACGTTTGTAAAATTCTTACAGTAGGCTTATTTGCGCAATTTGAGCATTTCTAGCATGTTTGGTTGAAATTGGAAATTTACATTTTTCAGTTTTGTCAGAGGTTTGTAATATTCTCACAATAAGCTAATTAGCTCAATTGGAGCATTTCTAGCATGTTTGGTTGAAATTGGAAATTTACATTTTTCACTTTTGTCAGACAATTGCAATATTCTCACAATAAGCTAATTAGCTCAATTGGAGCATTTCTAGCATGTTTGGTTGAAATTGGAAATTTACATTTTTCAGTTTTGTCAGACGTTTGTAATATTCTCACAATAAGCTAATTAGCTCAATTGGAGCATTTCTAGCATGTTTGGTTGAAATTGGAACTTTACATTTTTCACTTTTGTCAGACAATTGCAATATTCTCACAATAAGCTAATTAGCTCAATTGGAGCATTTCTAGCATGTTTGGTTGAAATTGGAAATTTACATTTTTCAGTTTTGTCAGACGTTTGTAATATTTTCACAATAAGCTAATTAGCTCAATTGGAGCATTTCTAGCATGTTTGGTTGAAATTGGAAATTTACATTTTTCAGTTTTGTCAGACGTTTGTAATATTCTCACAATAAGCTAATTAGCTCAATTGGAGCATTTCTAGCATGTTTGGTTGAAATTGGAAATTTACATTTATCAGTTTTGTCAGACGTTTGTAATATTCTCACAAAAAGCTAATTAGCTCAAATGGAGCATTTCTAACATGTTTGGTTGAAATTGGAAATTTACATTTTTCAGTTTTGTCAGACGTTTGTAATATTCTCACAATAAGCTAATTAGCTCAATTGGAGCATTTCTAGCATGTTTGGTTGAAATTGGAAATTTACATTTTTCACTTTTGTCAGACAATTGCAATATTCTCACAATAAGCTAATTAGCTCAATTGGAGCATTTCTAGCATGTTTGGTTGAAATTGGAAATTTACATTTTTCAGTTTTGTCAGACGTTTGCAATATTCTCACAATAAGCTAATTAGCTCAATTGGAGCATTTCTAGCATGTTTGGTTGAAATTGGAATTTTACATTTTTCAGTTTTGTCAGACATTTGTAATATTCTCACAATAAGCTAATTAGCTCAATTGGAGCATTTCTAGCATGTTTGGTTAAAATTGGAACTTTTCATTTTTCACTTTTGTCAGACAATTGCAATATTCTCACAATAAACTAATTAGCTCAATTGGAGCATTTATAGCATGTTTGGTTGAAATTGGAAATTTACATTTTTCAGTTTTGTCAGACGTTTGTAATATTCTCACAATAAGCTAATTAGCTCAATTGGAGCATTTCTAGCATGTTTGGTTGAAATTGGAAATTTACATTTATCAGTTTTGTCAGACGTTTGTAATATTCTCACAAAAAGCTAATTAGCTCAAATGGAGCATTTCTAGCATGTTTGGTTGAAATTGGAAATTTACATTTTTCAGTTTTGTCAGACGTTTGTAATATTCTCACAATAAGCTAATTAGCTCAATTGGAGCATTTCTAGCATGTTTGGTTGAAATTCGAAATTTACATTTTTCACTTTTGTCAGACAATTGCAATATTCTCACAATAAGCTAATTAGCTCAATTGGAGCATTTCTAGCATGTTTGGTTGAAATTGGAAATTTACATTTTTCAGTTTTGTCAGACGTTTGTAATATTCTCACAATAAGCTAATTAGCTCAATTGGAGCATTTCTAGCATGTTTGGTTGAAATTGGAAATTTTTATTTTTCAGTTTTGTCAGACGTTTGTAATATTCTCACAATAAGCTAATTAGCTCAATTGGAGCATTTCTAGCATGTTTGGTTGAAATTGGAAATTTACATTTTTCAGTTTTGTCAGACGTTTGCAATATTCTCACAATAAGCTAATTAGCTCAATTGGAGCATTTCTAGCATGTTTGGTTGAAATTGGAATTTTACATTTTTCAGTTTTGTCAGACGTTTGTAATATTCTCACAATAAGCTAATTAGCTCAATTGGAGCATTTCTAGCATGTTTGGTTAAAATTGGAACTTTTCATTTTTCACTTTTGTCAGACAATTGCAATATTCTCACAATAAACTAATTAGCTCAATTGGAACATTTATAGCATGTTTGGTTGAAATTGGAAATTTACATTTTTCAGTTTTGTCAGACGTTTGTAATATTCTCACAATAAGCTAATTAGCTCAATTGGAGCATTTCTAGCATGTTTGGTTGAAATTGGAAATTTACATTTATCAGTTTTGTCAGACGTTTGTAATATTCTCACAAAAAGCTAATTAGCTCAAATGGAGCATTTCTAGCATGTTTGGTTGAAATTGGAAATTTACATTTTTCAGTTTTGTCAGACGTTTGTAATATTCTCACAATAAGCTAATTAGCTCAATTGGAGCATTTCTAGCATGTTTGGTTGAAATTGGAAATTTACATTTTTCAGTTTTGTCAGACGTTTGTAATATTCTCACAATAAGCTAATTAGCTCAATTGGAGCATTTCTAGCATGTTTGGTTGAAATTGGAAATTTACATTTTTCACTTTTGTCAGACAATTGCAATATTCTCACAATAAGCAAATTAGCTCAATTGGAGCATTTCTAGCATGTTTGGTTGAAATTGGAAATTTACATTTTTCACTTTTGTCAGACAATTGCAATATTCTCACAATAAGCTAATTAGCTCAATTGGAGCATTTCTAGCATGTTTAGTTGAAATTGGAAATTTGCATTTTTCACTTTTGTCAGACAATTGCAATATTTTCTCAATAAGCTAATTAGCTCAATTGGAGCATTTCTAGCATGTTTGGTTGAAATTGGAATTTTACATTTTTCAGTTTTGTCAGACGTTTGTAATATTCTCACAATAAGCTAATTAGCTCAATTGGAGCATTTCTAGCATGTTTGGTTAAAATTGGAAATTTACATTTTTCAGTTTTGTAAGACGTTTGTAATATTCTCACAATAAGCTAATTAGCTCAATTGGAGCACTTCTAGCATGTTTGGTTGAAATTGGAAATTTACATTTTTCACTTTTGTCAGACAATTGCAATATTCTCACAATAAGCTAATTAGCTCAATTGGAGCATTTCTAGCATGTTTGGTTGAAATTGGAAATTTACATTTTTCAGTTTTGTCAGACGTTTGTAATATTCTCACAATAAGCTAATTAGCTCAATTGGAGCATTTCTAGCATGTTTGGTTGAAATTGGAAATTTACATTTTTCACTTTTGTCAGACAATTGCAATATTCTCACAATAAGCTAATTAGCTCAATTGGAGCATTTCTAGCATGTTTAGTTGAAATTGGAAATTTACATTTTTCACTTTTGTCAGACAATTGCAATATTCTCACAATAAGCTAATTAGCTCAATTGGAGCATTTTTAGCATGTTTGGTTGAAATTGGAAAATTACATTTTTCACTTTTGTCAGACGTTTGTAATATTCTCACAATAAGCTAATTAGCTCAATTGGAACATTTCTAGCATGTTTGGTTGAAATTGGAAATTTACATTTTTCAGTTTTGTCAGACGTTTGTAATATTCTCACAATAAGCTAATTGGCTCAATTTGAGCATTTCTAGCATGTTTGGTTGAAATTGGAAATTTACATTTTTCATTTTTGTCGGACGTTTGTAATATTCTCTCAATAAGCTAATTAGCTCAATTGGAGCATTTCTAGCATGTTTGGTTGAAATTGTAAATTTACATTTTTCAGTGTTGTCAGAGGTTTGTAATATTCTCACAATAAGCTAACTAGTTCAATTGGAGCATTTCTAGCATGTTTGGTTGAAATTGAAAATTTACATTTATCAGTTTTGTCAGATGTTTGTAATATTCTCACAAAAAGCTAATTAGCTCAAATGGAGCATTTCTAACATGTTTGGTTGAAATTGAAAATTTACATTTTCCAGCTTTGTCAGACGTTTGTAATATTCTCACAATAAGCTAATTAGCTCAATTGGAGCATTTCTAGCATGTTTGGTTGAAATTGGAAATTTAAATTTTTCAGTTTTGTCAGACGTTTGTAATATTCTCACAATAAGCTAATTAGCTCAATTGGAGCATTTCTAGCATGTTTGGTTGAAATTGGAAATTTACATTTTTCACTTTTGTCAGACGTTTGCAATATTCTCACAATAAGCTAATTAGCTCAATTGGAGCATTTCTAGCATGTTTGGTTGAAATTGGAATTTTACATTTTTCAGTTTTGTCAGACGTTTGTAATATTCTCACAATAAACTAATTAGCTCAATTGGAGCATTTCTAGCATGTTTGGTTAAAATTGAAACTTTTCATTTTTCACTTTTGTCAGACAATTGCAATATTCTCACAATAAACTAATTAGCTCAATTGGAACATTTATAGCATGTTTGGTTGAAATTGGAAATTTACATTTTTCAGTTTTGTCAGACGTTTGTAATATTCTCACAATAAGCTAATTAGCTCAATTGGAGCATTTCTAGCATGTTTGGTTGAAATTGGAAATTTACATTTATCAGTTTTGTCAGACGTTTGTAATATTCTCACAAAAAGCTAATTAGCTCAAATGGAGCATTTCTAGCATGTTTGGTTGAAATTGGAAATTTACATTTTTCAGTTTTGTCAGACGTTTGTAATATTCTCACAATAAGCTAATTAGCTCAATTGGAGCATTTCTAGCATGTTTGGTTGAAATTGGAAATTTACATTTTTCAGTTTTGTCAGACGTTTGTAATATTCTCACAATAAGCTAATTAGCTCAATTGGAGCATTTCTAGCATGTTTGGTTGAAATTGGAAATTTACATTTTTCACTTTTGTCAGACAATTGCAATATTCTCACAATAAGCAAATTAGCTCAATTGGAGCATTTCTAGCATGTTTGGTTGAAATTGGAAATTTACATTTTTCACTTTTGTCAGACAATTGCAATATTCTCACAATAAGCTAATTAGCTCAATTGGAGCATTTCTAGCATGTTTAGTTGAAATTGGAAATTTGCATTTTTCACTTTTGTCAGACAATTGCAATATTTTCTCAATAAGCTAATTAGCTCAATTGGAGCATTTCTAGCATGTTTGGTTGAAATTGGAATTTTACATTTTTCAGTTTTGTCAGACGTTTGTAATATTCTCACAATAAGCTAATTAGCTCAATTGGAGCATTTCTAGCATGTTTGGTTAAAATTGGAAATTTACATTTTTCAGTTTTGTAAGACGTTTGTAATATTCTCACAATAAGCTAATTAGCTCAATTGGAGCACTTCTAGCATGTTTGGTTGAAATTGGAAATTTACATTTTTCACTTTTGTCAGACAATTGCAATATTCTCACAATAAGCTAATTAGCTCAATTGGAGCATTTCTAGCATGTTTGGTTGAAATTGGAAATTTACATTTTTCAGTTTTGTCAGACGTTTGTAATATTCTCACAATAAGCTAATTAGCTCAATTGGAGCATTTCTAGCATGTTTGGTTGAAATTGGAAATTTACATTTTTCACTTTTGTCAGACAATTGCAATATTCTCACAATAAGCTAATTAGCTCAATTGGAGCATTTCTAGCATGTTTAGTTGAAATTGGAAATTTACATTTTTCACTTTTGTCAGACAATTGCAATATTCTCACAATAAGCTAATTAGCTCAATTGGAGCATTTCTAGCATGTTTGGTTGAAATTGGAAAATTACATTTTTCACTTTTGTCAGACGTTTGTAATATTCTCACAATAAGCTAATTAGCTCAATTGGAACATTTCTAGCATGTTTGGTTGAAATTGGAAATTTACATTTTTCAGTTTTGTCAGACGTTTGTAATATTCTCACAATAAGCTAATTAGCTCAATTGGAGCATTTCTAGCTTGTTTGGTTGAAATTGGAAATTTACATTTTTCAGTTTGGTCAGACGTTTGTAATATTCTCACAATAAGCTAATTAGCTCAATTAGAGCATTTCTAGCATGTTCGGTTGAAATTGGAAATCTCTATTTTTCAGTTTTGTCAGACGTTTGTAATATTCTCACAATAAGCTAATTGGCTCAATTTGAGCATTTCTAGCATGTTTGGTTGAAATTGGAAATTTACATTTTTCACTTTTGTCGGACGTTTGTAATATTCTCACAATAAGCTAATTAGCTCAATTGGAGCATTTCTAGCATGTTTGGTTGAAATTGAAAATTTACATTTTTCAGTGTTGTCAGAGGTTTGTAATATTCTCACAATAAGCTAAATAGCTCAATTGGAGCATTTCTAGCATGTTCGGTTGAAATTGGAAATCTCTATTTTTCAGTTTTGTCAGACGTTTGTAATATTCTCACAATAAGCTAATTGGCTCAATTTGAGCATTTCTAGCATGTTTGGTTGAAATTGGAAATTTACATTTTTCATTTTTGTCGGACGTTTGTAATATTCTCTCAATAAGCTAATTAGCTCAATTGGAGCATTTCTAGCATGTTTGGTTGAAATTGTAAATTTACATTTTTCAGTGTTGTCAGAGGTTTGTAATATTCTCACAATAAGCTAACTAGTTCAATTGGAGCATTTCTAGCATGTTTGGTTGAAATTGAAAATTTACATTTATCAGTTTTGTCAGATGTTTGTAATATTCTCACAAAAAGCTAATTAGCTCAAATGGAGCATTTCTAACATGTTTGGTTGAAATTGAAAATTTACATTTTCCAGCTTTGTCAGACGTTTGTAATATTCTCACAATAAGCTAATTAGCTCAATTGGAGCATTTCTAGCATGTTTGGTTGAAATTGGAAATTTAAATTTTTCAGTTTTGTCAGACGTTTGTAATATTCTCACAATAAGCTAATTAGCTCAATTGGAGCATTTCTAGCATGTTTGGTTGAAATTGGAACTTTACATTTTTCACTTTTGTCAGACAATTGCAATATTCTCACAATAAGCTAATTAGCTCAATTTGAGCATTTCTAGCATGTTTGGTTGAAATTGGAAATTTACATTTTTCAGTTTTGTCAGACGTTTGTAATATTCTCACAATAAGCTAATTATCTCAATTGGAGCATTTCTAGCATGTTTGGTTGAAATTGGAAATTTACATTTTTCAGTTTTGTCAGACGTTTGTAATATTCTCACAATAAGCTAATTAGCTCAATTGGAGCATTTCTAGCATGTTTGGTTGAAATTGGAAATTTACATTCATCAGTTTTGTCAGACGTTTGTAATATTCTCACAAAAAGCTAATTAGCTCAAATGGAGCATTTCTAACATGTTTGGTTGAAATTGGAAATTTACATTTTTCAGTTTTGTCAGACGTTTGTAATATTCTCACAATAAGCTAATTAGCTCAATTGGAGCATTTCTAGCATGTTTGGTTGAAATTGGAAGTTTACATTTTTCACTTTTGTCAGACAATTGCAATATTCTCACAATAAGCTAATTAGCTCAATTGGAGCATTTCTAGCATGTTTGGTTGAAATTGGAAATTTACATTTTTCACTTTTGTCAGACAATTGCAATATTCTCACAATAAGCTAATTAGCTCAATTGGAGCATTTCTAGCATGTTTGGTTGAAATTGGAAATTTACATTTTTCACTTTTGTCAGACAATTCCAATATTCTCACAATAAGCTAATTAGCTCAAATGGAGCATTTCTAGCATGTTTGGTTGAAATTGGAAATTTACATTTTTCAGTTTTGTCAGACGTTTGTAATATTCTCACAATAAGCTAATTAGCTCAATTGGAGCATTTCTAGCATGTTTGGTTGAAATTGGAAATTTACATTTTTCACTTTTGTCAGACAATTGCAATATTCTCACAATAAGCTAATTAGCTCAATTGGAGCATTTCTAGCATGTTTGGTTGAAATTGGAAATTTACATTTTTCAGTTTTGTCAGACGTTTGTAATATTCTCACAATAAGCTAATTAGCTCAATTGGAGCATTTCTAGCATGTTTGGTTGAAATTGGAAATTTACATTTTTCACTTTTGTCAGACAATTGCAATATTCTCACAATAAGCAAATTAGCTCAATTGGAGCATTTCTAGCATGTTTGGTTGAAATTGGAAATTTACATTTTTCACTTTTGTCAGACAATTGCAATATTCTCACAATAAGCTAATTAGCTCAATTGGAGCATTTCTAGCATGTTTGGTTGAAATTGGAAAATTACATTTTTCACTTTTGTCAGACGTTTGTAATATTCTCACAATAAGCTAATTAGCTCAATTGGAACATTTCTAGCATGTTTGGTTGAAATTGGAAATTTACATTTTTCAGTTTTGTCAGACGTTTGTAATATTCTCACAATAAGCTAATTAGCTCAATTGGAGCATTTCTAGCATGTTTGGTTGAAATTGGAAATTTACATTTTTCAGTTTTGTCAGACGTTTGCAATATTCTCACAATAAGCTAATTAGCTCAATTGGAGCATTTCTAGCATGTTTGGTTGAAATTGGAATTTTACATTTTTCAGTTTTGTCAGACGTTTGTAATATTCTCACAATAAGCTAATTAGCTCAATTGGAGCATTTCTAGCATGTTTGGTTAAAATTGGAACTTTTCATTTTTCACTTTTGTCAGACAATTGCAATATTCTCACAATAAACTAATTAGCTCAATTGGAGCATTTCTAGCATGTTTGGTTGAAATTGGAAATTTACATTTTTCAGTTTTGTCAGACGTTTGTAATATTCTCACAATAAGCTAATTAGCTCAATTGGAGCATTTCTAGCATGTTTGGTTGAAATTGGAAATTTACATTTATCAGTTTTGTCAGACGTTTGTAATATTCTCACAAAAAGCTAATTAGCTCAAATGGAGCATTTCTAGCATGTTTGGTTGAAATTGGAAATTTACATTTTTCAGTTTTGTCAGACGTTTGTAATATTCTCACAATAAGCTAATTAGCTCAATTGGAGCATTTCTAGCATGTTTGGTTGAAATTGGAAATTTACATTTTTCAGTTTTGTCAGACGTTTGTAATATTCTCACAATAAGCTAATTAGCTCAATTGGAGCATTTCTAGCATGTTTGGTTGAAATTGGAAATTTACATTTTTCACTTTTGTCAGACAATTGCAATATTCTCACAATAAGCAAATTAGCTCAATTGGAGCATTTCTAGCATGTTTGGTTGAAATTGGAAATTTACATTTTTCACTTTTGTCAGACAATTGCAATATTCTCACAATAAGCTAATTAGCTCAATTGGAGCATTTCTAGCATGTTTGGTTGAAATTGGAAAATTACATTTTTCACTTTTGTCAGACGTTTGTAATATTCTCACAATAAGCTAATTAGCTCAATTGGAGCATTTCTAGCATGTTTGGTTGAAATTGGAAATTTACATTTTTCAGTTTTGTCAGACAATTGCAATATTCTCACAATAAGCTAATTAGCTCAATTGGAGCATTTCTAGCATGTTTAGTTGAAATTGGAAATTTGCATTTTTCACTTTTGTCAGACAATTGCAATATTTTCTCAATAAGCTAATTAGCTCAATTGGAGCATTTCTAGCATGTTTGGTTGAAATTGGAATTTTACATTTTTCAGTTTTGTCAGACGTTTGTAATATTCTCACAATAAGCTAATTAGCTCAATTGGAGCATTTCTAGCATGTTTGGTTAAAATTGGAAATTTACATTTTTCAGTTTTGTAAGACGTTTGTAATATTCTCACAATAAGCTAATTAGCTCAATTGGAGCACTTCTAGCATGTTTGGTTGAAATTGGAAATTTACATTTTTCACTTTTGTCAGACAATTGCAATATTCTCACAATAAGCTAATTAGCTCAATTGGAGCATTTCTAGCATGTTTGGTTGAAATTGGAAATTTACATTTTTCAGTTTTGTCAGACGTTTGTAATATTCTCACAATAAGCTAATTAGCTCAATTGGAGCATTTCTAGCATGTTTGGTTGAAATTGGAAATTTACATTTTTCACTTTTGTCAGACAATTGCAATATTCTCACAATAAGCTAATTAGCTCAATTGGAGCATTTCTAGCATGTTTAGTTGAAATTGGAAATTTACATTTTTCACTTTTGTCAGACAATTGCAATATTCTCACAATAAGCTAATTAGCTCAATTGGAGCATTTCTAGCATGTTTGGTTGAAATTGGAAAATTACATTTTTCACTTTTGTCAGACATTTGTAATATTCTCACAATAAGCTAATTAGCTCAATTGGAACATTTCTAGCATGTTTGGTTGAAATTGGAAATTTACATTTTTCAGTTTTGTCAGACGTTTGTAATATTCTCACAATAAGCTAATTAGCTCAATTGGAGCATTTCTAGCTTGTTTGGTTGAAATTGGAAATTTACATTTTTCAGTTTGGTCAGACGTTTGTAATATTCTCACAATAAGCTAATTAGCTCAATTGGAGCATTTCTAGCATGTTCGGTTGAAATTGGAAATCTCTATTTTTCAGTTTTGTCAGACGTTTGTAATATTCTCACAATAAGCTAATTGGCTCAATTTGAGCATTTCTAGCATGTTTGGTTGAAATTGGAAATTTACATTTTTCACTTTTGTCGGACGTTTGTAATATTCTCACAATAAGCTAATTAGCTCAATTGGAGCATTTCTAGCATGTTTGGTTGAAATTGAAAATTTACATTTTTCAGTGTTGTCAGAGGTTTGTAATATTCTCACAATAAGCTAAATAGCTCAATTGGAGCATTTCTAGCATGTTCGGTTGAAATTGGAAATCTCTATTTTTCAGTTTTGTCAGACGTTTGTAATATTCTCACAATAAGCTAATTGGCTCAATTTGAGCATTTCTAGCATGTTTGGTTGAAATTGGAAATTTACATTTTTCATTTTTGTCGGACGTTTGTAATATTCTCTCAATAAGCTAATTAGCTCAATTGGAGCATTTCTAGCATGTTTGGTTGAAATTGTAAATTTACATTTTTCAGTGTTGTCAGAGGTTTGTAATATTCTCACAATAAGCTAACTAGTTCAATTGGAGCATTTCTAGCATGTTTGGTTGAAATTGAAAATTTACATTTATCAGTTTTGTCAGATGTTTGTAATATTCTCACAAAAAGCTAATTAGCTCAAATGGAGCATTTCTAACATGTTTGGTTGAAATTGAAAATTTACATTTTCCAGCTTTGTCAGACGTTTGTAATATTCTCACAATAAGCTAATTAGCTCAATTGGAGCATTTCTAGCATGTTTGGTTGAAATTGGAAATTTAAATTTTTCAGTTTTGTCAGACGTTTGTAATATTCTCACAATAAGCTAATTAGCTCAATTGGAGCATTTCTAGCATGTTTGGTTGAAATTGGAACTTTACATTTTTCACTTTTGTCAGACAATTGCAATATTCTCACAATAAGCTAATTAGCTCAATTTGAGCATTTCTAGCATGTTTGGTTGAAATTGGAAATTTACATTTTTCAGTTTTGTCAGACGTTTGTAATATTCTCACAATAAGCTAATTATCTCAATTGGAGCATTTCTAGCATGTTTGGTTGAAATTGGAAATTTACATTTTTCAGTTTTGTCAGACGTTTGTAATATTCTCACAATAAGCTAATTAGCTCAATTGGAGCATTTCTAGCATGTTTGGTTGAAATTGGAAATTTACATTCATCAGTTTTGTCAGACGTTTGTAATATTCTCACAAAAAGCTAATTAGCTCAAATGGAGCATTTCTAACATGTTTGGTTGAAATTGGAAATTTACATTTTTCAGTTTTGTCAGACGTTTGTAATATTCTCACAATAAGCTAATTAGCTCAATTGGAGCATTTCTAGCATGTTTGGTTGAAATTGGAAGTTTACATTTTTCACTTTTGTCAGACAATTGCAATATTCTCACAATAAGCTAATTAGCTCAATTGGAGCATTTCTAGCATGTTTGGTTGAAATTGGAAATTTACATTTTTCACTTTTGTCAGACAATTGCAATATTCTCACAATAAGCTAATTAGCTCAATTGGAGCATTTCTAGCATGTTTGGTTGAAATTGGAAATTTACATTTTTCACTTTTGTCAGACAATTCCAATATTCTCACAATAAGCTAATTAGCTCAATTGGAGCAGTTCTAGCATGTTTGGTTGAAATTGGAAAATTACATTTTTCACTTTTGTCAGACGTTTGTAATATTTTCACAATAAGCTAATTAGCTCAATTGGAACATTTCTAGCATGTTTGGTTGAAATTGAAAATTTACATTTTTCAGTGTTGTCAGAGGTTTGTAATATTCTCACAATATGCTACTTAGCTCAATTGGAGCATTTCTAGCATGTTCGGTTTAAATTGGAAA
Source organism: Watersipora subatra (assembly GCF_963576615.1). Lineage (NCBI taxonomy): Eukaryota > Metazoa > Bryozoa > Gymnolaemata > Cheilostomatida > Watersiporidae > Watersipora > Watersipora subatra. The sequence goes on from NW_027045243.1 coordinate 60,639, forward strand.
TCTCTATTTTTCAGTTTTGTCAAACGTTTGTAATATTCTCACAATAAGTTAATTGGCTCAATTTGAGCATTTCTAGCATGTTTGGTTGAAATTGGAAGTTTACATTTTTCACTTTTGTCAGACGTTTGTAATATTCTCACAATAAGCTAATTAGCTCAATTGGAGCATTTCTAGCATGTTTGGTTGAAATTGAAAATTTACATTTTTCAGTTTTGTCAGAGGTTTGTAATATTCTCACAATAAGCTAACTAGCTCAATTGGAGCATTTCTAGCATGTTTGGTTGAAATTGAAAATTTACATTTTTCAGTTTTGTCAGACGTTTGTAATATTCTCACAATAAGCTAATTAGCTCAATTGGAGCATTTCTAGCATGTTTAGTTGAAATTGGAAATTTACATTTTTCAGTTTTGTCAGACGTTTGTAATATTCTCACAATAAGCTAATTAGCTCAATTGGAGCATTTCTAGCATGTTTGGTTGAAATTGGAAATTTACATTTTTCAGTTTTGTCAGACAATTGCAATATTCTCACAATAAGCTAATTAGCTCAATTGGAGCATTTCTAGCATGTTTAGTTGAAATTGGAAATTTGCATTTTTCACTTTTGTCAGACAATTGCAATATTTTCTCAATAAGCTAATTAGCTCAATTGGAGCATTTCTAGCATGTTTGGTTGAAATTGGAATTTTACATTTTTCAGTTTTGTCAGACGTTTGTAATATTCTCACAATAAGCTAATTAGCTCAATTGGAGCATTTCTAGCATGTTTGGTTGAAATTGAAAATTTACATTTTTCAGTGTTGTCAGAGGTTTGTAATATTCTCACAATAAGCTAAATAGCTCAATTGGAGCATTTCTAGCATGTTCGGTTGAAATTGGAAATCTCTATTTTTCAGTTTTGTCAGACGTTTGTAATATTCTCACAATAAGCTAATTGGCTCAATTTGAGCATTTCTAGCATGTTTGGTTGAAATTGGAAATTTACATTTTTCATTTTTGTCGGACGTCTGTAATATTCTCTCAATAAGCTAATTAGCTCAATTGGAGCATTTCTAGCATGTTTGGTTGAAATTGTAAATTTACATTTTTCAGTGTTGTCAGAGGTTTGTAATATTCTCACAATAAGCTAACTAGTTCAATTGGAGCATTTCTAGCATGTTTGGTTGAAATTGAAAATTTACATTTATCAGTTTTGTCAGATGTTTGTAATATTCTCACAAAAAGCTAATTAGCTCAAATGGAGCATTTCTAACATGTTTGGTTGAAATTGAAAATTTACATTTTCCAGCTTTGTCAGACGTTTGTAATATTCTCACAATAAGCTAATTAGCTCAATTGGAGCATTTCTAGCATGTTTGGTTGAAATTGGAAATTTAAATTTTTCAGTTTTGTCAGACGTTTGTAATATTCTCACAATAAGCTAATTATCTCAATTGGAGCATTTCTAGCATGTTTGGTTGAAATTGGAACTTTACATTTTTCACTTTTGTCAGACAATTGCAATATTCTCACAATAAGCTAATTAGCTCAATTGGAGCATTTCTAGCATGTTTGGTTGAAATTGGAAATTTACATTTTTCAGTTTTGTCAGACGTTTGTAATATTCTCACAATAAGCTAATTATCTCAATTGGAGCATTTCTAGCATGTTTGGTTGAAATTGGAAATTTACATTTTTCAGTTTTGTCAGACGTTTGTAATATTCTCACAATAAGCTAATTAGCTCAATTGGAGCATTTCTAGCATGTTTGGTTGAAATTGGAAATTTACATTCATCAGTTTTGTCAGACGTTTGTAATATTCTCACAAAAAGCTAATTAGCTCAAATGGAGCATTTCTAACATGTTTGGTTGAAATTGGAAATTTACATTTTTCAGTTTTGTCAGACGTTTGTAATATTCTCACAATAAGCTAATTAGCTCAATTGGAGCATTTCTAGCATGTTTGGTTGAAATTGGAAGTTTACATTTTTCACTTTTGTCAGACAATTGCAATATTCTCACAATAAGCTAATTAGCTCAATTGGAGCATTTCTAGCATGTTTGGTTGAAATTGGAAATTTACATTTTTCACTTTTGTCAGACAATTCCAATATTCTCACAATAAGCTAATTAGCTCAATTGGAGCAGTTCTAGCATGTTTGGTTGAAATTGGAAAATTACATTTTTCACTTTTGTCAGACGTTTGTAATATTTTCACAATAAGCTAATTAGCTCAATTGGAACATTTCTAGCATGTTTGGTTGAAATTGAAAATTTACATTTTTCAGTTTTGTCAGACGTTTGTAATATTCTCACAAAAAGCTAATTAGCTCAAATGGAGCATTTCTAACATGTTTGGTTGAAATTGAAAATTTACATTTTCCAGTTTTGTCAGACGTTTGTAATATTCTCACAATAAGCTAATTAGCTCAATTGGAGCATTTCTAGCATGTTTGGTTGAAATTGGAACTTTACATTTTTCACTTTTGTCAGACAATTGCAATATTCTCACAATAAGCTAATTAGCTCAATTTGAGCATTTCTAGCATGTTTGGTTGAAATTGGAAATTTACATTTTTCAGTTTTGTCAGACGTTTGTAATATTCTCACAATAAGCTAATTAGCTCAATTGGAGCATTTCTAGCATGTTTGGTTGAAATTGGAAATTTAAATTTTTCAGTTTTGTCAGACGTTTGTAATATTCTCACAATAAGCTAATTAGCTCAATTGGAGCATTTCTAGCATGTTTGGTTGAAATTGGAACTTTACATTTTTCACTTTTGTCAGACAATTGCAATATTCTCACAATAAGCTAATTAGCTCAATTTGAGCATTTCTAGCATGTTTGGTTGAAATTGGAAATTTACATTTTTCAGTTTTGTCAGACGTTTGTAATATTCTCACAATAAGCTAATTATCTCAATTGGAGCATTTCTAGCATGTTTGGTTGAAATTGGAAATTTACATTTTTCAGTTTTGTCAGACGTTTGTAATATTCTCACAATAAGCTAATTAGCTCAATTGGAGCATTTCTAGCATGTTTGGTTGAAATTGGAAATTTACATTCATCAGTTTTGTCAGACGTTTGTAATATTCTCACAAAAAGCTAATTAGCTCAAATGGAGCATTTCTAACATGTTTGGTTGAAATTGGAAATTTACATTTTTCAGTTTTGTCAGACGTTTGTAATATTCTCACAATAAGCTAATTAGCTCAATTGGAGCATTTCTAGCATGTTTGGTTGAAATTGGAAGTTTACATTTTTCACTTTTGTCAGACAATTGCAATATTCTCACAATAAGCTAATTAGCTCAATTGGAGCATTTCTAGCATGTTTGGTTGAAATTGGAAATTTACATTTTTCACTTTTGTCAGACAATTCCAATATTCTCACAATAAGCTAATTAGCTCAATTGGAGCAGTTCTAGCATGTTTGGTTGAAATTGGAAAATTACATTTTTCACTTTTGTCAGACGTTTGTAATATTTTCACAATAAGCTAATTAGCTCAATTGGAACATTTCTAGCATGTTTGGTTGAAATTGAAAATTTACATTTTTCAGTTTTGTCAGATGTTTGTAATATTCTCACAAAAAGCTAATTAGCTCAAATGGAGCATTTCTAACATGTTTGGTTGAAATTGAAAATTTACATTTTCCAGCTTTGTCAGACGTTTGTAATATTCTCACAATAAGCTAATTAGCTCAATTGGAGCATTTCTAGCATGTTTGGTTGAAATTGGAAATTTAAATTTTTCAGTTTTGTCAGACGTTTGTAATATTCTCACAATAAGCTAATTAGCTCAATTGGAGCATTTCTAGCATGTTTGGTTGAAATTGGAACTTTACATTTTTCACTTTTGTCAGACAATTGCAATATTCTCACAATAAGCTAATTAGCTCAATTTGAGCATTTCTAGCATGTTTGGTTGAAATTGGAAATTTACATTTTTCAGTTTTGTCAGACGTTTGTAATATTCTCACAATAAGCTAATTAGCTCAATTGGAGCATTTCTAGCATGTTTGGTTGAAATTGGAAATTTAAATTTTTCAGTTTTGTCAGACGTTTGTAATATTCTCACAATAAGCTAATTAGCTCAATTGGAGCATTTCTAGCATGTTTGGTTGAAATTGGAACTTTACATTTTTCACTTTTGTCAGACAATTGCAATATTCTCACAATAAGCTAATTAGCTCAATTTGAGCATTTCTAGCATGTTTGGTTGAAATTGGAAATTTACATTTTTCAGTTTTGTCAGACGTTTGTAATATTCTCACAATAAGCTAATTATCTCAATTGGAGCATTTCTAGCATGTTTGGTTGAAATTGGAAATTTACATTTTTCAGTTTTGTCAGACGTTTGTAATATTCTCACAATAAGCTAATTAGCTCAATTGGAGCATTTCTAGCATGTTTGGTTGAAATTGGAAATTTACATTCATCAGTTTTGTCAGACGTTTGTAATATTCTCACAAAAAGCTAATTAGCTCAAATGGAGCATTTCTAACATGTTTGGTTGAAATTGGAAATTTACATTTTTCAGTTTTGTCAGACGTTTGTAATATTCTCACAATAAGCTAATTAGCTCAATTGGAGCATTTCTAGCATGTTTGGTTGAAATTGGAAGTTTACATTTTTCACTTTTGTCAGACAATTGCAATATTCTCACAATAAGCTAATTAGCTCAATTGGAGCATTTCTAGCATGTTTGGTTGAAATTGGAAATTTACATTTTTCACTTTTGTCAGACAATTGCAATATTCTCACAATAAGCTAATTAGCTCAATTGGAGCATTTCTAGCATGTTTGGTTGAAATTGGAAATTTACATTTTTCATTTTTGTCGGACGTTTGTAATATTCTCTCAATAAGCTAATTAGCTCAATTGGAGCATTTCTAGCATGTTTGGTTGAAATTGTAAATTTACATTTTTCAGTGTTGTCAGAGGTTTGTAATATTCTCACAATAAGCTAACTAGTTCAATTGGAGCATTTCTAGCATGTTTGGTTGAAATTGAAAATTTACATTTATCAGTTTTGTCAGTTGTTTGTAATATTCTCACAAAAAGCTAATTAGCTCAAATGGAGCATTTCTAACATGTTTGGTTGAAATTGAAAATTTACATTTTCCAGCTTTGTCAGACGTTTGTAATATTCTCACAATAAGCTAATTAGCTCAATTGGAGCATTTCTAGCATGTTTGGTTGAAATTGGAAATTTAAATTTTTCAGTTTTGTCAGACGTTTGTAATATTCTCACAATAAGCTAATTAGCTCAATTGGAGCATTTCTAGCATGTTTGGTTGAAATTGGAACTTTACATTTTTCACTTTTGTCAGACAATTGCAATATTCTCACAATAAGCTAATTAGCTCAATTTGAGCATTTCTAGCATGTTTGGTTGAAATTGGAAATTTACATTTTTCAGTTTTGTCAGACGTTTGTAATATTCTCACAATAAGCTAATTATCTCAATTGGAGCATTTCTAGCATGTTTGGTTGAAATTGGAAATTTACATTTTTCAGTTTTGTCAGACGTTTGTAATATTCTCACAATAAGCTAATTAGCTCAATTGGAGCATTTCTAGCATGTTTGGTTGAAATTGGAAATTTACATTCATCAGTTTTGTCAGACGTTTGTAATATTCTCACAAAAAGCTAATTAGCTCAAATGGAGCATTTCTAACATGTTTGGTTGAAATTGGAAATTTACATTTTTCAGTTTTGTCAGACGTTTGTAATATTCTCACAATAAGCTAATTAGCTCAATTGGAGCATTTCTAGCATGTTTGGTTGAAATTGGAAGTTTACATTTTTCACTTTTGTCAGACAATTGCAATATTCTCACAATAAGCTAATTAGCTCAATTGGAGCATTTCTAGCATGTTTGGTTGAAATTGGAAATTTACATTTTTCACTTTTGTCAGACAATTGCAATATTCTCACAATAAGCTAATTAGCTCAATTGGAGCATTTCTAGCATGTTTGGTTGAAATTGGAAATTTACATTTTTCACTTTTGTCAGACAATTCCAATATTCTCACAATAAGCTAATTAGCTCAATTGGAGCAGTTCTAGCATGTTTGGTTGAAATTGGAAAATTACATTTTTCACTTTTGTCAGACGTTTGTAATATTTTCACAATAAGCTAATTAGCTCAATTGGAACATTTCTAGCATGTTTGGTTGAAATTGAAAATTTACATTTTTCAGTGTTGTCAGAGGTTTGTAATATTCTCACAATATGCTAATTAGCTCAATTGGAGCATTTCTAGCATGTTCGGTTGAAATTGGAAATCTCTATTTTTCAGTTTTGTCAGACGTTTGTAATATTCTCACAATAAGGTAATTGGCTCAATTTGAGCATTTCTAGCATGTTTGGTTGAAATTGGAAGTTTACATTTTTCACTTTTGTCAGACGTTTGTAATATTCTCACAATAAGCTAATTAGCTCAATTGGAGCATTTCTAGCATGTTTGGTTGAAATTGAAAATTTACATTTTTCAGTTTTGTCAGAGGTTTGTAATATTCTCACAATAAGCTAACTAGCTCAATTGGAGCATTTCTAGCATGTTTGGTTGAAATTGAAAATTTACATTTTTCAGTTTTGTCAGACGTTTGTAATATTCTCACAATAAGCTAATTAGCTCAATTGGAGCATTTCTAGCATGTTTAGTTGAAATTGGAAATTTACATTTTTCAGTTTTGTCAGACGTTTGTAATATTCTCACAATAAGCTAATTAGCTCAATTGGAGCATTTCTAGCATGTTTGGTTGAAATTGGAAATTTACATTTTTCAGTTTTGTCAGACAATTGCAATATTCTCACAATAAGCTAATTAGCTCAATTGGAGCATTTCTAGCATGTTTAGTTGAAATTGGAAATTTGCATTTTTCACTTTTGTCAGACAATTGCAATATTTTCTCAATAAGCTAATTAGCTCAATTGGAGCATTTCTAGCATGTTTGGTTGAAATTGGAAATTTACATTTTTCAGCTTTGTCAGACGTTTGTAAAATTCTTACAGTAGGCTTATTTGCGCAATTTGAGCATTTCTAGCATGTTTGGTTAAAATTGGAAATTTACATTTTTCAGTTTTGTCAGAGGTTTGTAATATTCTCACAATAAGCTAATTAGCTCAATTGGAGCATTTCTAGCATGTTTGGTTGAAATTGGAAATTTAAATTTTTCACTTTTGTCAGACAATTGCAATATTCTCACAATAAGCTAATTAGCTCAATTGGAGCATTTCTAGCATGTTTAGTTGAAATTGGAAATTTACATTTTTCACTTTTGTCAGACAATTGCAATATTCTCACAATAAGCTAATTAGCTCAATTGGAGCATTTCTAGCATGTTTGGTTGAAATTGGAAAATTACATTTTTCACTTTTGTCAGACGTTTGTAATATTCTCACAATAAGCTAATTAGCTCAATTGGAACATTTCTAGCATGTTTGGTTGAAATTGGAAATTTACATTTTTCAGTTTTGTCAGACGTTTGTAATATTCTCACAATAAGCTAATTAGCTCAATTGGAGCATTTCTAGCTTGTTTGGTTGAAATTGGAAATTTACATTTTTCAGTTTGGTCAGACGTTTGTAATATTCTCACAATAAGCTAATTAGCTCAATTGGAGCATTTCTAGCATGTTCGGTTGAAATTGGAAATCTCTATTTTTCAGTTTTGTCAGACGTTTGTAATATTCTCACAATAAACTAATTGGCTCAATTTGAGCATTTCTAGCATGTTTGGTTGAAATTGGAAATTTACATTTTTCACTTTTGTCGGACGTTTGTAATATTCTCACAATAAGCTAATTAGCTCAATTGGAGCATTTCTAGCATGTTTGGTTGAAATTGAAAATTTACATTTTTCAGTGTTGTCAGAGGTTTGTAATATTCTCACAATAAGCTAAATAGCTCAATTGGAGCATTTCTAGCATGTTCGGTTGAAATTGGAAATCTCTATTTTTCAGTTTTGTCAGACGTTTGTAATATTCTCACAATAAGCTAATTGGCTCAATTTGAGCATTTCTAGCATGTTTGGTTGAAATTGGAAATTTACATTTTTCATTTTTGTCGGACGTTTGTAATATTCTCTCAATAAGCTAATTAGCTCAATTGGAGCATTTCTAGCATGTTTGGTTGAAATTGTAAATTTACATTTTTCAGTGTTGTCAGAGGTTTGTAATATTCTCACAATAAGCTAACTAGTTCAATTGGAGCATTTCTAGCATGTTTGGTTGAAATTGAAAATTTACACTTATCAGTTTTGTCAGATGTTTGTAATATTCTCACAAAAAGCTAATTAGCTCAAATGGAGCATTTCTAACATGTTTGGTTGAAATTGAAAATTTACATTTTCCAGCTTTGTCAGACGTTTGTAATATTCTCACAATAAGCTAATTAGCTCAATTGGAGCATTTCTAGCATGTTTGGTTGAAATTGGAAATTTAAATTTTTCAGTTTTGTCAGACGTTTGTAATATTCTCACAATAAGCTAATTAGCTCAATTGGAGCATTTCTAGCATGTTTGGTTGAAATTGGAACTTTACATTTTTCACTTTTGTCAGACAATTGCAATATTCTCACAATAAGCTAATTAGCTCAATTTGAGCATTTCTAGCATGTTTGGTTGAAATTGGAAATTTACATTTTTCAGTTTTGTCAGACGTTTGTAATATTCTCACAATAAGCTAATTATCTCAATTGGAGCATTTCTAGCATGTTTGGTTGAAATTGGAAATTTACATTTTTCAGTTTTGTCAGACAATTGCAATATTCTCACAATAAGCTAATTAGCTCAATTGGAGCATTTCTAGCATGTTTGGTTGAAATTGGAAATTTACATTCATCAGTTTTGTCAGACGTTTGTAATATTCTCACAAAAAGCTAATTAGCTCAAATGGAGCATTTCTAACATGTTTGGTTGAAATTGGAAATTTACATTTTTCAGTTTTGTTAGACGTTTGTAATATTCTCACAATAAGCTAATTAGCTCAATTGGAGCATTTCTAGCATGTTTGGTTGAAATTGGAAGTTTACATTTTTCACTTTTGTCAGACAATTGCAATATTCTCACAATAAGCTAATTAGCTCAATTGGAGCATTTCTAGCATGTTTGGTTGAAATTGGAAATTTACATTTTTCACTTTTGTCAGACAATTGCAATATTCTCACAATAAGCTAATTAGCTCAATTGGAGCATTTCTAGCATGTTTGGTTGAAATTGGAAATTTACATTTTTCACTTTTGTCAGACAATTCCAATATTCTCACAATAAGCTAATTAGCTCAATTGGAGCAGTTCTAGCATGTTTGGTTGAAATTGGAAAATTACATTTTTCACTTTTGTCAGACGTTTGTAATATTTTCACAATAAGCTAATTAGCTCAATTGGAACATTTCTAGCATGTTTGGTTGAAATTGAAAATTTACATTTTTCAGTGTTGTCAGAGGTTTGTAATATTCTCACAATATGCTAATTAGCTCAATTGGAGCATTTCTAGCATGTTTGGTTGAAATTGGAAGTTTACATTTTTCACTTTTGTCAGACGTTTGTAATATTCTCACAATAAGCTAATTAGCTCAATTGGAGCATTTCTAGCATGTTTGGTTGAAATTGAAAATTTACATTTTTCAGTTTTGTCAGAGGTTTGTAATATTCTCACAATAAGCTAACTAGCTCAATTGGAGCATTTCTAGCATGTTTGGTTGAAATTGAAAATTTACATTTTTCAGTTTTGTCAGACGTTTGTAATATTCTCACAATAAGCTAATTAGCTCAATTGGAGCATTTCTAGCATGTTTAGTTGAAATTGGAAATTTACATTTTTCAGTTTTGTCAGACGTTTGTAATATTCTCACAATAAGCTAATTAGCTCAATTGGAGCATTTCTAGCATGTTTGGTTGAAATTGGAAATTTACATTTTTCAGTTTTGTCAGACAATTGCAATATTCTCACAATAAGCTAATTAGCTCAATTGGAGCATTTCTAGCATGTTTAGTTGAAATTGGAAATTTGCATTTTTCACTTTTGTCAGACAATTGCAATATTTTCTCAATAAGCTAATTAGCTCAATTGGAGCATTTCTAGCATGTTTGGTTGAAATTGGAAATTTACATTTTTCAGCTTTGTCAGACGTTTGTAAAATTCTTACAGTAGGCTTATTTGCGCAATTTGAGCATTTCTAGCATGTTTGGTTGAAATTGGAAATTTACATTTTTCAGTTTTGTCAGAGGTTTGTAATATTCTCACAATAAGCTAATTAGCTCAATTGGAGCATTTCTAGCATGTTTGGTTGAAATTGGAAATTTACATTTTTCACTTTTGTCAGACAATTGCAATATTCTCACAATAAGCTAATTAGCTCAATTGGAGCATTTCTAGCATGTTTGGTTGAAATTGGAAATTTACATTTTTCAGTTTTGTCAGACGTTTGTAATATTCTCACAATAAGCTAATTAGCTCAATTGGAGCATTTCTAGCATGTTTGGTTGAAATTGGAAATTTACATTTTTCAGTTTTGTCAGACGTTTGTAATATTCTCACAATAAGCTAATTAGCTCAATTGGAGCATTTCTAGCATGTTTGGTTGAAATTGGAAATTTACATTTATCAGTTTTGTCAGACGTTTGTAATATTCTCACAAAAAGCTAATTAGCTCAAATGGAGCATTTCTAACATGTTTGGTTGAAATTGGAAATTTACATTTTTCAGTTTTGTCAGACGTTTGTAATATTCTCACAATAAGCTAATTAGCTCAATTGGAGCATTTCTAGCATGTTTGGTTGAAATTGGAAATTTACATTTTTCACTTTTGTCAGACAATTGCAATATTCTCACAATAAGCTAATTAGCTCAATTGGAGCATTTCTAGCATGTTTGGTTGAAATTGGAAATTTACATTTTTCAGTTTTGTCAGACGTTTGCAATATTCTCACAATAAGCTAATTAGCTCAATTGGAGCATTTCTAGCATGTTTGGTTGAAATTGGAATTTTACATTTTTCAGTTTTGTCAGACGTTTGTAATATTCTCACAATATGCTAATTAGCTCAATTGGAGCATTTCTAGCATGTTTGGTTGAAATTGGAAGTTTACATTTTTCACTTTTGTCAGACGTTTGTAATATTCTCACAATAAGCTAATTAGCTCAATTGGAGCATTTCTAGCATGTTTGGTTGAAATTGAAAATTTACATTTTTCAGTTTTGTCAGAGGTTTGTAATATTCTCACAATAAGCTAACTAGCTCAATTGGAGCATTTCTAGCATGTTTGGTTGAAATTGAAAATTTACATTTTTCAGTTTTGTCAGACGTTTGTAATATTCTCACAATAAGCTAATTAGCTCAATTGGAGCATTTCTAGCATGTTTAGTTGAAATTGGAAATTTACATTTTTCAGTTTTGTCAGACGTTTGTAATATTCTCACAATAAGCTAATTAGCTCAATTGGAGCATTTCTAGCATGTTTGGTTGAAATTGGAAATTTACATTTTTCAGTTTTGTCAGACAATTGCAATATTCTCACAATAAGCTAATTAGCTCAATTGGAGCATTTCTAGCATGTTTAGTTGAAATTGGAAATTTGCATTTTTCACTTTTGTCAGACAATTGCAATATTTTCTCAATAAGCTAATTAGCTCAATTGGAGCATTTCTAGCATGTTTGGTTGAAATTGGAAATTTACATTTTCCAGCTTTGTCAGACGTTTGTAAAATTCTTACAGTAGGCTTATTTGCGCAATTTGAGCATTTCTAGCATGTTTGGTTGAAATTGGAAATTTACATTATTCAGTTTTGTCAGAGGTTTGTAATATTCTCACAATAAGCTAATTAGCTCAATTGGAGCATTTCTAGCATGTTTGGTTGAAATTGGAAATTTACATTTTTCACTTTTGTCAGACAATTGCAATATTCTCACAATAAGCTAATTAGCTCAATTGGAGCATTTCTAGCATGTTTGGTTGAAATTGGAAATTTACATTTTTCAGTTTTGTCAGACGTTTGTAATATTCTCACAATAAGCTAATTAGCTCAATTGGAGCATTTCTAGCATGTTTGGTTGAAATTGGAACTTTACATTTTTCACTTTTGTCAGACAATTGCAATATTCTCACAATAAGCTAATTAGCTCAATTGGAGCATTTCTAGCATGTTCGGTTGAAATTGGAAATTTACATTTTTCAGTTTTGTCAGACGTTTGTAATATTCTCACAATAAGCTAATTAGCTCAATTGGAGCATTTCTAGCATGTTTGGTTGAAATTGGAAATTTACATTTTTCAGTTTTGTCAGACGTTTGTAATATTCTCACAATAAGCTAATTAGCTCAATTGGAGCATTTCTAGCATGTTTGGTTGAAATTGGAAATTTACATTTATCAGTTTTGTCAGACGTTTGTAATATTCTCACAAAAAGCTAATTAGCTCAAATGGAGCATTTCTAACATGTTTGGTTGAAATTGGAAATTTACATTTTTCAGTTTTGTCAGACGTTTGTAATATTCTCACAATAAGCTAATTAGCTCAATTGGAGCATTTCTAGCATGTTTGGTTGAAATTGGAAATTTACATTTTTCACTTTTGTCAGACAATTGCAATATTCTCACAATAAGCTAATTAGCTCAATTGGAGCATTTCTAGCATGTTTGGTTGAAATTGGAAATTTACATTTTTCAGTTTTGTCAGACGTTTGCAATATTCTCACAATAAGCTAATTAGCTCAATTGGAGCATTTCTAGCATGTTTGGTTGAAATTGGAATTTTACATTTTTCAGTTTTGTCAGACGTTTGTAATATTCTCACAATAAGCTAATTAGCTCAATTGGAGCATTTCTAGCATGTTTGGTTAAAATTGGAACTTTTCATTTTTCACTTTTGTCAGACAATTGCAATATTCTCACAATAAACTAATTAGCTCAATTGGAGCATTTATAGCATGTTTGGTTGAAATTGGAAATTTACATTTTTCAGTTTTGTCAGACGTTTGTAATATTCTCACAATAAGCTAATTAGCTCAATTGGAGCATTTCTAGCATGTTTGGTTGAAATTGGAAATTTACATTTATCAGTTTTGTCAGACGTTTGTAATATTCTCACAAAAAGCTAATTAGCTCAAATGGAGCATTTCTAGCATGTTTGGTTGAAATTGGAAATTTACATTTTTCAGTTTTGTCAGACGTTTGTAATATTCTCACAATAAGCTAATTAGCTCAATTGGAGCATTTCTAGCATGTTTGGTTGAAATTGGAAATTTACATTTTTCACTTTTGTCAGACAATTGCAATATTCTCACAATAAGCTAATTAGCTCAATTGGAGCATTTCTAGCATGTTTGGTTGAAATTGGAAATTTACATTTTTCACTTTTGTCGGACGTTTGTAATATTCTCACAATAAGCTAATTAGCTCAATTGGAGCATTTCTAGCATGTTTGGTTGAAATTGAAAATTTACATTTTTCAGTGTTGTCAGAGGTTTGTAATATTCTCACAATAAGCTAATTAGCTCAATTGGAGCATTTCTAGCATGTTCGGTTGAAATTGGAAATCTCTATTTTTCAGTTTTGTCAGACGTTTGTAATATTCTCACAATAAGCTAATTGGCTCAATTTGAGCATTTCTAGCATGTTTGGTTGAAATTGGAAATTTACATTTTTCATTTTTGTCGGACGTTTGTAATGTTCTCTCAATAAGCTAATTAGCTCAATTGGAGCATTTCTAGCATGTTTGGTTGAAATTGTAAATTTACATTTTTCAGTGTTGTCAGAGGTTTGTAATATTCTCACAATAAGCTAACTAGCTCAATTGGAGCATTTCTAGCATGTTTGGTTGAAATTGAAAATTTACATTTATCAGTTTTGTCAGACGTTTGTAATATTCTCACAAAAAGCTAATTAGCTCAAATGGAGCATTTCTAACATGTTTGGTTGAAATTGGAAATTTACATTTTCCAGCTTTGTCAGACGTTTGTAATATTCTCACAATAAGCTAATTAGCTCAATTGGAGCATTTCTAGCATGTTTGGTTGAAATTGGAATTTTACATTTTTCAGTTTTGTCAGACGTTTGTAATATTCTCACAATAAGCTAATTAGCTCAATTGGAGCATTTCTAGCATGTTTGGTTAAAATTGGAACTTTTCATTTTTCACTTTTGTCAGACAATTGCAATATTCTCACAATAAACTAATTAGCTCAATTGGAGCATTTATAGCATGTTTGGTTGAAATTGGAAATTTACATTTTTCAGTTTTGTCAGACGTTTGTAATATTCTCACAATAAGCTAATTAGCTCAATTGGAGCATTTCTAGCATGTTTGGTTGAAATTGGAAATTTACATTTATCAGTTTTGTCAGACGTTTGTAATATTCTCACAAAAAGCTAATTAGCTCAAATGGAGCATTTCTAGCATGTTTGGTTGAAATTGGAAATTTACATTTTTCAGTTTTGTCAGACGTTTGTAATATTCTCACAATAAGCTAATTAGCTCAATTGGAGCATTTCTAGCATGTTTGGTTGAAATTGGAAATTTACATTTTTCACTTTTGTCAGACAATTGCAATATTCTCACAATAAGCTAATTAGCTCAATTGGAGCATTTCTAGCATGTTTGGTTGAAATTGGAAATTTACATTTTTCACTTTTGTCGGACGTTTGTAATATTCTCACAATAAGCTAATTAGCTCAATTGGAGCATTTCTAGCATGTTTGGTTGAAATTGAAAATTTACATTTTTCAGTGTTGTCAGAGGTTTGTAATATTCTCACAATAAGCTAATTAGCTCAATTGGAGCATTTCTAGCATGTTCGGTTGAAATTGGAAATCTCTATTTTTCAGTTTTGTCAGACGTTTGTAATATTCTCACAATAAGCTAATTGGCTCAATTTGAGCATTTCTAGCATGTTTGGTTGAAATTGGAAATTTACATTTTTCATTTTTGTCGGACGTTTGTAATGTTCTCTCAATAAGCTAATTAGCTCAATTGGAGCATTTCTAGCATGTTTGGTTGAAATTGTAAATTTACATTTTTCAGTGTTGTCAGACGTTTGTAATATTCTCACAAAAAGCTAATTAGCTCAAATGGAGCATTTCTAACATGTTTGGTTGAAATTGGAAATTTACATTTTCCAGCTTTGTCAGACGTTTGTAATATTCTCACAATAAGCTAATTAGCTCAATTGGAGCATTTCTAGCATGTTTGGTTGAAATTGGAAATTTAAATTTTTCAGTTTTGTCAGACGTTTGTAATATTCTCACAATAAGCTAATTAGCTCAATTGGAGCATTTCTAGCATGTTTGGTTGAAATTGGAAATTTACATTTTTCAGTTTTGTCAGACGTTTGTAATATTCTCACAATAAGCTAATTATCTCAATTGGAGCATTTCTAGCATGTTTGGTTGAAATTGGAAATTTACATTTTTCAGTTTTGTCAGACGTTTGTAATATTCTCACAATAAGCTAATTAGCTCAATTGGAGCATTTCTAGCATGTTTGGTTGAAATTGGAAATTTACATTCATCAGTTTTGTCAGACGTTTGTAATATTCTCACAAAAAGCTAATTAGCTCAAATGGAGCATTTCTAACATGTTTGGTTGAAATTGGAAATTTACATTTTTCAGTTTTGTCAGACGTTTGTAATATTCTCACAATAAGCTAATTAGCTCAATTGGAGCATTTCTAGCATGTTTGGTTGAAATTGGAAATTTAAATTTTTCACTTTTGTCAGACAATTGCAATATTCTCACAATAAGCTAATTAGCTCAATTGGAGCATTTCTAGCATGTTTGGTTGAAATTGGAAATTTACATTTTTCACTTTTGTCAGACAATTGCAATATTCTCACAATAAGCTAATTAGCTCAATTGGAGCATTTCTAGCATGTTTGGTTGAAATTGGAAATTTACATTTTTCACTTTTGTCAGACAATTCCAATATTCTCACAATAAGCTAATTAGCTCAATTGGAGCAGTTCTAGCATGTTTGGTTGAAATTGGAAAATTACATTTTTCACTTTTGTCAGACGTTTGTAATATTTTCACAATAAGCTAATTAGCTCAATTGGAACATTTCTAGCATGTTTGGTTGAAATTGAAAATTTACATTTTTCAGTGTTGTCAGAGGTTTGTAATATTCTCACAATATGCTAATTAGCTCAATTGGAGCATTTCTAGCATGTTCGGTTGAAATTGGAAATCTCTATTTTTCAGTTTTGTCAGTTGTTTGTAATATTCTCACAATAAGTTAATTGGCTCAATTTGAGCATTTCTAGCATGTTTGGTTGAAATTGGAAGTTTACATTTTTCAGTGTTGTCAGAGGTTTGTAATATTCTCTCAATATGCTAATTAGCTCAATTGGAGCATTTCTAGCATGTTCGGTTGAAATTGGAAATCTCTATTTTTCAGTTTTGTCAGACGTTTGTAATATTCTCACAATAAGTTAATTGGCTCAATTTGAGCATTTCTAGCATTTTTGGTTGAAATTGGAAGTTTACATTTTTCACTTTTGTCAGACGTTTGTAATATTCTCACAATAAGCTAATTAGCTCAATTGGAGCATTTCTAGCATGTTTGGTTGAAATTGAAAATTTACATTTTTCAGTTTTGTCAGAGGTTTGTAATATTCTCACAATAAGCTAACTAGCTCAATTGGAGCATTTCTAGCATGTTTGGTTGAAATTGAAAATTTACATTTTTCAGTTTTGTCAGACGTTTGTAATATTCTCACAATAAGCTAATTAGCTCAATTGGAGCATTTCTAGCATGTTTAGTTGAAATTGGAAATTTACATTTTTCAGTTTTGTCAGACGTTTGTAATATTCTCACAATAAGCTAATTAGCTCAATTGGAGCATTTCTAGCATGTTTGGTTGAAATTGGAAATTTACATTTTTCAGTTTTGTCAGACAATTGCAATATTCTCACAATAAGCTAATTAGCTCAATTGGAGCATTTCTAGCATGTTTAGTTGAAATTGGAAATTTGCATTTTTCACTTTTGTCAGACAATTGCAATATTTTCTCAATAAGCTAATTAGCTCAATTGGAGCATTTCTAGCATGTTTGGTTGAAATTGGAAATTTACATTTTTCAGCTTTGTCAGACGTTTGTAAAATTCTTACAGTAGGCTTATTTGCGCAATTTGAGCATTTCTAGCATGTTTGGTTGAAATTGGAAATTTACATTTTTCAGTTTTGTCAGAGGTTTGTAATATTCTCACAATAAGCTAATTAGCTCAATTGGAGCATTTCTAGCATGTTTGGTTGAAATTGGAAATTTACATTTTTCACTTTTTTCAGACAATTGCAATATTCTCACATTAAGCTAATTAGCTCAATTGGAGCATTTCTAGCATGTTTGGTTGAAATTGGAAATTTACATTTTTCAGTTTTGTCAGACGTTTGTAATATTCTCACAATAAGTTAATTAGCTCAATTGGAGCATTTCTAGCATGTTTGGTTGAAATTGGAACTTTACATTTTTCACTTTTGTCAGACAATTGCAATATTCTCACAATAAGCTAATTAGCTCAATTGGAGCATTTCTAGCATGTTTGGTTGAAATTGGAAATTTACATTTTTCAGTTTTGTCAGACGTTTGTAATATTCTCACAATAAGCTAATTAGCTCAATTGGAGCATTTCTAGCATGTTTGGTTGAAATTGGAAATTTACATTTTTCAGTTTTGTCAGACGTTTGTAATATTCTCACAATAAGCTAATTAGCTCAATTGGAGCATTTCTAGCATGTTTGGTTGAAATTGGAAATTTACATTTATCAGTTTTGTCAGACGTTTGTAATATTCTCACAAAAAGCTAATTAGCTCAAATGGAGCATTTCTAACATGTTTGGTTGAAATTGGAAATTTACATTTTTCAGTTTTGTCAGACGTTTGTAATATTCTCACAATAAGCTAATTAGCTCAATTGGAGCATTTCTAGCATGTTTGGTTGAAATTGGAAATTTACATTTTTCACTTTTGTCAGACAATTGCAATACTCTCACAATAAGCTAATTAGCTCAATTGGAGCATTTCTAGCATGTTTGGTTGAAATTGGAAATTTACATTTTTCAGTTTTGTCAGACGTTTGCAATATTCTCACAATAAGCTAATTAGCTCAATTGGAGCATTTCTAGCATGTTTGGTTGAAATTGGAATTTTACATTTTTCAGTTTTGTCAGACGTTTGTAATATTCTCAATATAAGCTAATTAGCTCAATTGGAGCATTTCTAGCATGTTTGGTTAAAATTGGAACTTTTCATTTTTCACTTTTGTCAGACAATTGCAATATTCTCACAATAAACTAATTAGCTCAATTGGAGCATTTATAGCATGTTTGGTTGAAATTGGAAATTTACATTTTTCAGTTTTGTCAGACGTTTGTAATATTCTCACAATAAGCTAATTAGCTCAATTGGAGCATTTCTAGCATGTTTGGTTGAAATTGGAAATTTACATTTATCAGTTTTGTCAGACGTTTGTAATATTCTCACAAAAAGCTAATTAGCTCAAATGGAGCATTTCTAGCATGTTTGGTTGAAATTGGAAATTTACATTTTTCAGTTTTGTCAGACGTTTGTAATATTCTCACAATAAGCTAATTAGCTCAATTGGAGCATTTCTAGCATGTTTGGTTGAAATTGGAAATTTACATTTTTCACTTTTGTCAGACAATTGCAATATTCTCACAATAAGCTAATTAGCTCAATTGGAGCATTTCTAGCATGTTTGGTTGGAATTGGAAATTTACATTTTTCAGTTTTGTCAGACGTTTGTAATATTCTCACAATAAGCTAATTAGCTCAATTGGAGCATTTCTAGCATGTTTGGTTGAAATTGGAAATTTACATTTTTCACTTTTGTCAGACAATTGCAATATTCTCACAATAAGCAAATTAGCTCAATTGGAGCATTTCTAGCATGTTTGGTTGAAATTGGAAATTTACATTTTTCACTTTTGTCAGACAATTGCAATATTCTCACAATAAGCTAATTAGCTCAATTGGAGCATTTCTAGCATGTTTGGTTGAAATTGGAAAATTACATTTTTCACTTTTGTCAGACGTTTGTAATATTCTCACAATAAGCTAATTAGCTCAATTGGAACATTTCTAGCATGTTTGGTTGAAATTGAAAATTTACATTTTTCAGTTTTGTCAGACGTTTGTAATATTCTCACAATAAGCTAACTAGCTCAATTGGAGCATTTCTAGCATGTTTGGTTGAAATTGAAAATTTACATTTTTCAGTTTTGTCAGACGTTTGTAATATTCTCACAATAAGCTAATTAGCTCAATTGGAGCATTTCTAGCATGTTTAGTTGAAATTGGAAATTTACATTTTTCAGTTTTGTCAGACGTTTGTAATATTCTCACAATAAGCTAATTAGCTCAATTGGAGCATTTCTAGCATGTTTGGTTGAAATTGGAAATTTACATTTTTCAGTTTTGTCAGACAATTGCAATATTCTCACAATAAGCTAATTAGCTCAATTGGAGCATTTCTAGCATGTTTAGTTGAAATTGGAAATTTGCATTTTTCACTTTTGTCAGACAATTGCAATATTTTCTCAATAAGCTAATTAGCTCAATTGGAGCATTTCTAGCATGTTTGGTTGAAATTGGAAATTTACATTTTTCAGCTTTGTCAGACGTTTGTAAAATTCTTACAGTAGGCTTATTTGCGCAATTTGAGCATTTCTAGCATGTTTGGTTGAAATTGGAAATTTACATTTTTCAGTTTTGTCAGAGGTTTGTAATATTCTCACAATAAGCTAATTAGCTCAATTGGAGCATTTCTAGCATGTTTGGTTGGAATTGGAAATTTACATTTTTCACTTTTTTCAGACAATTGCAATATTCTCACAATAAGCTAATTAGCTCAATTGGAGCATTTCTAGCATGTTTGGTTGAAATTGGAAATTTACATTTTTCAGTTTTGTCAGACGTTTGTAATATTCTCACAATAAGCTAATTAGCTCAATTGGAGCATTTCTAGCATGTTTGGTTGAAATTGGAACTTTACATTTTTCACTTTTGTCAGACAATTGCAATATTCTCACAATAAGCTAATTAGCTCAATTGGAGCATTTCTAGCATGTTTGGTTGAAATTGGAAATTTACATTTTTCAGTTTTGTCAGACGTTTGTAATATTCTCACAATAAGCTAATTAGCTCAATTGGAGCATTTCTAGCATGTTTGGTTGAAATTGGAAATTTACATTTTTCAGTTTTGTCAGACGTTTGTAATATTCTCACAATAAGCTAATTAGCTCAATTGGAGCATTTCTAGCATGTTTGGTTGAAATTGGAAATTTACATTTATCAGTTTTGTCAGACGTTTGTAATATTCTCACAAAAAGCTAATTAGCTCAAATGGAGCATTTCTAACATGTTTGGTTGAAATTGGAAATTTACATTTTTCAGTTTTGTCAGACGTTTGTAATATTCTCACAATAAGCTAATTAGCTCAATTGGAGCATTTCTAGCATGTTTGGTTGAAATTGGAAATTTACATTTTTCACTTTTGTCAGACAATTGCAATACTCTCACAATAAGCTAATTAGCTCAATTGGAGCATTTCTAGCATGTTTGGTTGAAATTGGAAATTTACATTTTTCAGTTTTGTCAGACGTTTGCAATATTCTCACAATAAGCTAATTAGCTCAATTGGAGCATTTCTAGCATGTTTGGTTGAAATTGGAATTTTACATTTTTCAGTTTTGTCAGACGTTTGTAATATTCTCACAATAAGCTAATTAGCTCAATTGGAGCATTTCTAGCATGTTTGGTTAAAATTGGAACTTTTCATTTTTCACTTTTGTCAGACAATTGCAATATTCTCACAATAAACTAATTAGCTCAATTGGAGCATTTATAGCATGTTTGGTTGAAATTGGAAATTTACATTTTTCAGTTTTGTCAGACGTTTGTAATATTCTCACAATAAGCTAATTAGCTCAATTGGAGCATTTCTAGCATGTTTGGTTGAAATTGGAAATTTACATTTATCAGTTTTGTCAGACGTTTGTAATATTCTCACAAAAAGCTAATTAGCTCAAATGGAGCATTTCTAGCATGTTTGGTTGAAATTGGAAATTTACATTTTTCAGTTTTGTCAGACGTTTGTAATATTCTCACAATAAGCTAATTAGCTCAATTGGAGCATTTCTAGCATGTTTGGTTGAAATTGGAAATTTACATTTTTCACTTTTGTCAGACAATTGCAATATTCTCACAATAAGCTAATTAGCTCAATTGGAGCATTTCTAGCATGTTTGGTTGGAATTGGAAATTTACATTTTTCAGTTTTGTCAGACGTTTGTAATATTCTCACAATAAGCTAATTAGCTCAATTGGAGCATTTCTAGCATGTTTGGTTGAAATTGGAAATTTACATTTTTCACTTTTGTCAGACAATTGCAATATTCTCACAATAAGCAAATTAGCTCAATTGGAGCATTTCTAGCATGTTTGGTTGAAATTGGAAATTTACATTTTTCACTTTTGTCAGACAATTGCAATATTCTCACAATAAGCTAATTAGCTCAATTGGAGCATTTCTAGCATGTTTGGTTGAAATTGGAAAATTACATTTTTCACTTTTGTCAGACGTTTGTAATATTCTCACAATAAGCTAATTAGCTCAATTGGAACATTTCTAGCATGTTTGGTTGAAATTGGAAATTTACATTTTTCAGTTTTGTCAGACGTTTGTAATATTCTCACAATAAGCTAATTAGCTCAATTGGAGCATTTCTAGCATGTTTGGTTGAAATTGGAAATTTACATTTTTCAGTTTTGTCAGACGTTTGCAATATTCTCACAATAAGCTAATTAGCTCAATTGGAGCATTTCTAGCATGTTTGGTTGAAATTGGAATTTTACATTTTTCAGTTTTGTCAGACGTTTGTAATATTCTCACAATAAGCTAATTAGCTCAATTGGAGCATTTCTAGCATGTTTGGTTAAAATTGGAACTTTTCATTTTTCACTTTTGTCAGACAATTGCAATATTCTCACAATAAACTAATTAGCTCAATTGGAGCATTTATAGCATGTTTGGTTGAAATTGGAAATTTACATTTTTCAGTTTTGTCAGACGTTTGTAATATTCTCACAATAAGCTAATTAGCTCAATTGGAGCATTTCTAGCATGTTTGGTTGAAATTGGAAATTTACATTTATCAGTTTTGTCAGACGTTTGTAATATTCTCACAAAAAGCTAATTAGCTCAAATGGAGCATTTCTAGCATGTTTGGTTGAAATTGGAAATTTACATTTTTCAGTTTTGTCAGACGTTTGTAATATTCTCACAATAAGCTAATTAGCTCAATTGGAGCATTTCTAGCATGTTTGGTTGAAATTGGAAATTTACATTTTTCAGTTTTGTCAGACGTTTGTAATATTCTCACAATAAGCTAATTAGCTCAATTGGAGCATTTCTAGCATGTTTGGTTGAAATTGGAAATTTACATTTTTCACTTTTGTCAGACAATTGCAATATTCTCACAATAAGCAAATTAGCTCAATTGGAGCATTTCTAGCATGTTTGGTTGAAATTGGAAATTTACATTTTTCACTTTTGTCAGACAATTGCAATATTTTCACAATAAGCTAATTAGCTCAATTGGAGCATTTCTAGCATGTTTGGTTGAAATTGGAAAATTACATTTTTCACTTTTGTCAGACGTTTGTAATATTCTCACAATAAGCTAATTAGCTCAATTGGAACATTTCTAGCATGTTTGGTTGAAATTGGAAATTTACATTTTTCAGTTTTGTCAGACGTTTGTAATATTCTCACAATAAGCTAATTAGCTCAATTGGAGCATTTCTAGCTTGTTTGGTTGAAATTGGAAATTTACATTTTTCAGTTTGGTCAGACGTTTGTAATATTCTCACAATAAGCTAATTAGCTCAATTGGAGCATTTCTAGCATGTTCGGTTGAAATTGGAAATCTCTTTTTTTCAGTTTTGTCAGACGTTTGTAATATTCTCACAATAAGCTAATTGGCTCAATTTGAGCATTTCTAGCATGTTTGGTTGAAATTGGAAATTTACATTTTTCACTTTTGTCGGACGTTTGTAATATTCTCACAATAAGCTAATTAGCTCAATTGGAGCATTTCTAGCATGTTTAGTTGAAATTGAAAATTTACATTTTTCAGTGTTGTCAGAGGTTTGTAATATTCTCACAATAAGCTAACTAGCTCAATTGGAGCATTTCTAGCATGTTTGGTTGAAATTGAAAATTTACATTTTTCAGTTTTGTCAGACGTTTGTAATATTCTCACAATAAGCTAATTAGCTCAATTGGAGCATTTCTAGCATGTTTGGTTGAAATTGGAAATTTACATTTTTCAGTTTTGTCAGACGTTTGTAATATTCTCACAATAAGCTAATTAGCTCAATTGGAGCATTTCTAGCATGTTTGGTTGAAATTGGAAAATTACATTTTTCAGTTTTGTCAGACGTTTGTAATATTCTCACAATAAGCTAATTAGCTCAATTGGAGCATTTCTAGCATGTTTGGTTGAAATTGGAAATTTACATTTTTCAGTTTTGTCAGACGTTTGTAATATTCTCACAATAAGCAAATTAGCTCAATTGGAGCATTTCTAGCATGTTTGGTTGAAATTGGAAATTTACATTTTTCAGTTTTGTCAGACGTTTGTAATATTCTCACAATAAGCTAATTAGCTCAATTGGAGCATTTCTAGCATGTTTGGTTGAAATTGGAATTTTACATTTTTCACTTTTGTCAGACCTTTGTAATATTCTCACAATAAGCTAATTAGCTCAATTGGAGCATTTCTAGCATGTTTGGTTGAAATTGGAAATTTACATTTTTCACTTTTGTCAGACAATTGCAATATTCTCACAATAACCTAAATAGCTCATTTGGAGCATTTCTAGCATGTTTGGTTGAAATTGGAAATTTACATTTTTCACTTTTGTCAGACAATTGCAATATTCTCACAATAAGCTAATTAGCTCAATTGGAGCATTTCTAGCATGTTTAGTTGAAATTAGAAATTTACATTATTCAGTTTGGTCAGACGTTTGTAATATTCTCACAATAAGCTAATTAGCTCAATTGGAGCATTTCTAGCATGTTCGGTTGAAATCGGAAATCTCTATTGTTCAGTTTTGTCAGACATTTGTAATATTCTCACAATAAGCTAATTGGCTCAAATTGAGCATTTCTAGCATGTTTGGTTGAAATTGGAAATTTACATTTTTCACTTTTGTCGGACGTTTGTAATATTCTCACAATAAGCTAATTAGCTCAATTGGAGCATTTCTAGCATGTTTGGTTGAAATTGGAAATTTACATTTTTCAGTTTTGTCAGAGGTTTGTAATATTCTCACAATAAGCTAATTAGCTCAATTGGAGCATTTCTAGCATGTTTGGTTGGAATTGGAAATTTACATTTTTAGCTTTTTTCAGACAATTGCAATATTCTCACAATAAGCTAATTAGCTCAATTGGAGCATTTCTAGCATGTTTGGTTGAAATTGGAAATTTACATTTTTCAGTTTTGTCAGACGTTTGTAATATTCTCACAATAAGCTAATTAGCTCAATTGGAGCATTTCTAGCATGTTTGGTTGAAATTGGAACTTTACATTTTTCACTTTTGTCAGACAATTGCAATATTCTCACAATAAGCTAATTAGCTCAATTGGAGCATTTCTAGCATGTTTGGTTGAAATTGGAAATTTACATTTTTCAGTTTTGTCAGACGTTTGTAATATTCTCACAATAAGCTAATTAGCTCAATTGGAGCATTTCTAGCATGTTTGGTTGAAATTGGAAATTTACATTTTTCAGTTTTGTCAGACGTTTGTAATATTCTCACAATAAGCTAATTAGCTCAATTGGAGCATTTCTAGCATGTTTGGTTGAAATTGGAAATTTACATTTATCAGTTTTGTCAGACGTTTGTAATATTCTCACAAAAAGCTAATTAGCTCAAATGGAGCATTTCTAACATGTTTGGTTGAAATTGGAAATTTACATTTTTCAGTTTTGTCAGACGTTTGTAATATTCTCACAATAAGCTAATTAGCTCAATTGGAGCATTTCTAGCATGTTTGGTTGAAATTGGAAATTTACATTTTTCACTTTTGTCAGACAATTGCAATACTCTCACAATAAGCTAATTAGCTCAATTGGAGCATTTCTAGCATGTTTGGTTGAAATTGGAAATTTACATTTTTCAGTTTTGTCAGACGTTTGCAATATTCTCACAATAAGCTAATTAGCTCAATTGGAGCATTTCTAGCATGTTTGGTTGAAATTGGAATTTTACATTTTTCAGTTTTGTCAGACGTTTGTAATATTCTCACAATAAGCTAATTAGCTCAATTGGAGCATTTCTAGCATGTTTGGTTAAAATTGGAACTTTTCATTTTTCACTTTTGTCAGACAATTGCAATATTCTCACAATAAACTAATTAGCTCAATTGGAGCATTTATAGCATGTTTGGTTGAAATTGGAAATTTACATTTTTCAGTTTTGTCAGACGTTTGTAATATTCTCACAATAAGCTAATTAGCTCAATTGGAGCATTTCTAGCATGTTTGGTTGAAATTGGAAATTTACATTTATCAGTTTTGTCAGACGTTTGTAATATTCTCACAAAAAGCTAATTAGCTCAAATGGAGCATTTCTAGCATGTTTGGTTGAAATTGGAAATTTACATTTTTCAGTTTTGTCAGACGTTTGTAATATTCTCACAATAAGCTAATTAGCTCAATTGGAGCATTTCTAGCATGTTTGGTTGAAATTGGAAATTTACATTTTTCACTTTTGTCAGACAATTGCAATATTCTCACAATAAGCTAATTAGCTCAATTGGAGCATTTCTAGCATGTTTGGTTGGAATTGGAAATTTACATTTTTCAGTTTTGTCAGACGTTTGTAATATTCTCACAATAAGCTAATTAGCTCAATTGGAGCATTTCTAGCATGTTTGGTTGAAATTGGAAATTTACATTTTTCACTTTTGTCAGACAATTGCAATATTCTCACAATAAGCAAATTAGCTCAATTGGAGCATTTCTAGCATGTTTGGTTGAAATTGGAAATTTACATTTTTCACTTTTGTCAGACAATTGCAATATTCTCACAATAAGCTAATTAGCTCAATTGGAGCATTTCTAGCATGTTTGGTTGAAATTGGAAAATTACATTTTTCACTTTTGTCAGACGTTTGTAATATTCTCACAATAAGCTAATTAGCTCAATTGGAACATTTCTAGCATGTTTGGTTGAAATTGGAAATTTACATTTTTCAGTTTTGTCAGACGTTTGTAATATTCTCACAATAAGCTAATTAGCTCAATTGGAGCATTTCTAGCATGTTTGGTTGAAATTGGAAATTTACATTTTTCAGTTTTGTCAGACGTTTGCAATATTCTCACAATAAGCTAATTAGCTCAATTGGAGCATTTCTAGCATGTTTGGTTGAAATTGGAATTTTACATTTTTCAGTTTTGTCAGACGTTTGTAATATTCTCACAATAAGCTAATTAGCTCAATTGGAGCATTTCTAGCATGTTTGGTTAAAATTGGAACTTTTCATTTTTCACTTTTGTCAGACAATTGCAATATTCTCACAATAAACTAATTAGCTCAATTGGAGCATTTATAGCATGTTTGGTTGAAATTGGAAATTTACATTTTTCAGTTTTGTCAGACGTTTGTAATATTCTCACAATAAGCTAATTAGCTCAATTGGAGCATTTCTAGCATGTTTGGTTGAAATTGGAAATTTACATTTATCAGTTTTGTCAGACGTTTGTAATATTCTCACAAAAAGCTAATTAGCTCAAATGGAGCATTTCTAGCATGTTTGGTTGAAATTGGAAATTTACATTTTTCAGTTTTGTCAGACGTTTGTAATATTCTCACAATAAGCTAATTAGCTCAATTGGAGCATTTCTAGCATGTTTGGTTGAAATTGGAAATTTACATTTTTCAGTTTTGTCAGACGTTTGTAATATTCTCACAATAAGCTAATTAGCTCAATTGGAGCATTTCTAGCATGTTTGGTTGAAATTGGAAATTTACATTTTTCACTTTTGTCAGACAATTGCAATATTCTCACAATAAGCAAATTAGCTCAATTGGAGCATTTCTAGCATGTTTGGTTGAAATTGGAAATTTACATTTTTCACTTTTGTCAGACAATTGCAATATTTTCACAATAAGCTAATTAGCTCAATTGGAGCATTTCTAGCATGTTTGGTTGAAATTGGAAAATTACATTTTTCACTTTTGTCAGACGTTTGTAATATTCTCACAATAAGCTAATTAGCTCAATTGGAACATTTCTAGCATGTTTGGTTGAAATTGGAAATTTACATTTTTCAGTTTTGTCAGACGTTTGTAATATTCTCACAATAAGCTAATTAGCTCAATTGGAGCATTTCTAGCTTGTTTGGTTGAAATTGGAAATTTACATTTTTCAGTTTGGTCAGACGTTTGTAATATTCTCACAATAAGCTAATTAGCTCAATTGGAGCATTTCTAGCATGTTCGATTGAAATTGGAAATCTCTTTTTTTCAGTTTTGTCAGACGTTTGTAATATTCTCACAATAAGCTAATTGGCTCAATTTGAGCATTTCTAGCATGTTTGGTTGAAATTGGAAATTTACATTTTTCACTTTTGTCGGACGTTTGTAATATTCTCACAATAAGCTAATTAGCTCAATTGGAGCATTTCTAGCATGTTTAGTTGAAATTGAAAATTTACATTTTTCAGTGTTGTCAGAGGTTTGTAATATTCTCACAATAAGCTAACTAGCTCAATTGGAGCATTTCTAGCATGTTTGGTTGAAATTGAAAATTTACATTTTTCAGTTTTGTCAGACGTTTGTAATATTCTCACAATAAGCTAATTAGCTCAATTGGAGCATTTCTAGCATGTTTGGTTGAAATTGGAAATTTACATTTTTCAGTTTTGTCAGACGTTTGTAATATTCTCACAATAAGCTAATTAGCTCAATTGGAGCATTTCTAGCATGTTTGGTTGAAATTGGAAAATTACATTTTTCAGTTTTGTCAGACGTTTGTAATATTCTCACAATAAGCTAATTAGCTCAATTGGAGCATTTCTAGCATGTTTGGTTGAAATTGGAAATTTACATTTTTCAGTTTTGTCAGACGTTTGTAATATTCTCACAATAAGCAAATTAGCTCAATTGGAGCATTTCTAGCATGTTTGGTTGAAATTGGAAATTTACATTTTTCAGTTTTGTCAGACGTTTGTAATATTCTCACAATAAGCTAATTAGCTCAATTGGAGCATTTCTAGCATGTTTGGTTGAAATTGGAATTTTACATTTTTCACTTTTGTCAGACCTTTGTAATATTCTCACAATAAGCTAATTAGCTCAATTGGAGCATTTCTAGCATGTTTGGTTGAAATTGGAAATTTACATTTTTCACTTTTGTCAGACAATTGCAATATTCTCACAATAACCTAAATAGCTCATTTGGAGCATTTCTAGCATGTTTGGTTGAAATTGGAAATTTACATTTTTCACTTTTGTCAGACAATTGCAATATTCTCACAATAAGCTAATTAGCTCAATTGGAGCATTTCTAGCATGTTTAGTTGAAATTAGAAATTTACATTATTCAGTTTGGTCAGACGTTTGTAATATTCTCACAATAAGCTAATTAGCTCAATTGGAGCATTTCTAGCATGTTCGGTTGAAATCGGAAATCTCTATTGTTCAGTTTTGTCAGACATTTGTAATATTCTCACAATAAGCTAATTGGCTCAAATTGAGCATTTCTAGCATGTTTGGTTGAAATTGGAAATTTACATTTTTCACTTTTGTCGGACGTTTGTAATATTCTCACAATAAGCTAATTAGCTCAATTGGAGCATTTCTAGCATGTTTGGTTGAAATTGGAAATTTACATTTTTCAGTGTTGTCAGAGGTTTGTAATATTCTCACAATAAGCTAATTAGCTCAATTGGAGCATTTCTAGCATGTTTGGTTGAAATTGGAAATTTACATTTTTCACTTTTGTCAGACAATTGCAATATTCTCACAATAAGCTAATTAGCTCAATTGGAGCATTTCTAGCATGTTTGGTTGAAATTGGAAATTTACATTTTTCAGCGTTGTCAGACGTTTGTAATATTCTCACAATAAGCTAATTAGCTCAATTGGAGCATTTCTAGCATGTTTGGTTGAAATTGGAAATTTACATTTTTCACTTTTGTCAGACAATTGCAATATTCTCACAATAAGCAAATTAGCTCAATTGGAGCATTTCTAGCATGTTTGGTTGAAATTGGAAATTTACATTTTTCACTTTTGTCAGACAATTGCAATATTCTCACAATAAGCTAATTAGCTCAATTGGAGCATTTCTAGCATGTTTGGTTGAAATTGGAAAATTACATTTTTCACTTTTGTCAGACGTTTGCAATATTCTCACAATAAGCTAATTAGCTCAATTGGAGCATTTCTAGCATGTTTGGTTGAAATTGGAAATTTACATTTTTCACTTTTGTCAGACAATTGCAATACTCTCACAATAAGCTAATTAGCTCAATTGGAGCATTTCTAGCATGTTTGGTTGAAATTGGAAATTTACATTTTTCAGTTTTGTCAGACGTTTGCAATATTCTCACAATAAGCTAATTAGCTCAATTGGAGCATTTCTAGCATGTTTGGTTGAAATTGGAATTTTACATTTTTCAGTTTTGTCAGACGTTTGTAATATTCTCACAATAAGCTAATTAGCTCAATTGGAGCATTTCTAGCATGTTTGGTTAAAATTGGAACTTTTCATTTTTCACTTTTGTCAGACAATTGCAATATTCTCACAATAAACTAATTAGCTCAATTGGAGCATTTATAGCATGTTTGGTTGAAATTGGAAATTTACATTTTTCAGTTTTGTCAGACGTTTGTAATATTCTCACAATAAGCTAATTAGCTCAATTGGAGCATTTCTAGCATGTTTGGTTGAAATTGGAAATTTACATTTATCAGTTTTGTCAGACGTTTGTAATATTCTCACAAAAAGCTAATTAGCTCAAATGGAGCATTTCTAGCATGTTTGGTTGAAATTGGAAATTTACATTTTTCAGTTTTGTCAGACGTTTGTAATATTCTCACAATAAGCTAATTAGCTCAATTGGAGCATTTCTAGCATGTTTGGTTGAAATTGGAAATTTACATTTTTCACTTTTGTCAGACAATTGCAATATTCTCACAATAAGCTAATTAGCTCAATTGGAGCATTTCTAGCATGTTTGGTTGGAATTGGAAATTTACATTTTTCAGTTTTGTCAGACGTTTGTAATATTCTCACAATAAGCTAATTAGCTCAATTGGAGCATTTCTAGCATGTTTGGTTGAAATTGGAAATTTACATTTTTCACTTTTGTCAGACAATTGCAATATTCTCACAATAAGCAAATTAGCTCAATTGGAGCATTTCTAGCATGTTTGGTTGAAATTGGAAATTTACATTTTTCACTTTTGTCAGACAATTGCAATATTCTCACAATAAGCTAATTAGCTCAATTGGAGCATTTCTAGCATGTTTGGTTGAAATTGGAAAATTACATTTTTCACTTTTGTCAGACGTTTGTAATATTCTCACAATAAGCTAATTAGCTCAATTGGAACATTTCTAGCATGTTTGGTTGAAATTGGAAATTTACATTTTTCAGTTTTGTCAGACGTTTGTAATATTCTCACAATAAGCTAATTAGCTCAATTGGAGCATTTCTAGCATGTTTGGTTGAAATTGGAAATTTACATTTTTCAGTTTTGTCAGACGTTTGCAATATTCTCACAATAAGCTAATTAGCTCAATTGGAGCATTTCTAGCATGTTTGGTTGAAATTGGAATTTTACATTTTTCAGTTTTGTCAGACGTTTGTAATATTCTCACAATAAGCTAATTAGCTCAATTGGAGCATTTCTAGCATGTTTGGTTAAAATTGGAACTTTTCATTTTTCACTTTTGTCAGACAATTGCAATATTCTCACAATAAACTAATTAGCTCAATTGGAGCATTTATAGCATGTTTGGTTGAAATTGGAAATTTACATTTTTCAGTTTTGTCAGACGTTTGTAATATTCTCACAATAAGCTAATTAGCTCAATTGGAGCATTTCTAGCATGTTTGGTTGAAATTGGAAATTTACATTTATCAGTTTTGTCAGACGTTTGTAATATTCTCACAAAAAGCTAATTAGCTCAAATGGAGCATTTCTAGCATGTTTGGTTGAAATTGGAAATTTACATTTTTCAGTTTTGTCAGACGTTTGTAATATTCTCACAATAAGCTAATTAGCTCAATTGGAGCATTTCTAGCATGTTTGGTTGAAATTGGAAATTTACATTTTTCAGTTTTGTCAGACGTTTGTAATATTCTCACAATAAGCTAATTAGCTCAATTGGAGCATTTCTAGCATGTTTGGTTGAAATTGGAAATTTACATTTTTCACTTTTGTCAGACAATTGCAATATTCTCACAATAAGCAAATTAGCTCAATTGGAGCATTTCTAGCATGTTTGGTTGAAATTGGAAATTTACATTTTTCACTTTTGTCAGACAATTGCAATATTTTCACAATAAGCTAATTAGCTCAATTGGAGCATTTCTAGCATGTTTGGTTGAAATTGGAAAATTACATTTTTCACTTTTGTCAGACGTTTGTAATATTCTCACAATAAGCTAATTAGCTCAATTGGAACATTTCTAGCATGTTTGGTTGAAATTGGAAATTTACATTTTTCAGTTTTGTCAGACGTTTGTAATATTCTCACAATAAGCTAATTAGCTCAATTGGAGCATTTCTAGCTTGTTTGGTTGAAATTGGAAATTTACATTTTTCAGTTTGGTCAGACGTTTGTAATATTCTCACAATAAGCTAATTAGCTCAATTGGAGCATTTCTAGCATGTTCGATTGAAATTGGAAATCTCTTTTTTTCAGTTTTGTCAGACGTTTGTAATATTCTCACAATAAGCTAATTGGCTCAATTTGAGCATTTCTAGCATGTTTGGTTGAAATTGGAAATTTACATTTTTCACTTTTGTCGGACGTTTGTAATATTCTCACAATAAGCTAATTAGCTCAATTGGAGCATTTCTAGCATGTTTAGTTGAAATTGAAAATTTACATTTTTCAGTGTTGTCAGAGGTTTGTAATATTCTCACAATAAGCTAACTAGCTCAATTGGAGCATTTCTAGCATGTTTGGTTGAAATTGAAAATTTACATTTTTCAGTTTTGTCAGACGTTTGTAATATTCTCACAATAAGCTAATTAGCTCAATTGGAGCATTTCTAGCATGTTTGGTTGAAATTGGAAATTTACATTTTTCAGTTTTGTCAGACGTTTGTAATATTCTCACAATAAGCTAATTAGCTCAATTGGAGCATTTCTAGCATGTTTGGTTGAAATTGGAAAATTACATTTTTCAGTTTTGTCAGACGTTTGTAATATTCTCACAATAAGCTAATTAGCTCAATTGGAGCATTTCTAGCATGTTTGGTTGAAATTGGAAATTTACATTTTTCAGTTTTGTCAGACGTTTGTAATATTCTCACAATAAGCAAATTAGCTCAATTGGAGCATTTCTAGCATGTTTGGTTGAAATTGGAAATTTACATTTTTCAGTTTTGTCAGACGTTTGTAATATTCTCACAATAAGCTAATTAGCTCAATTGGAGCATTTCTAGCATGTTTGGTTGAAATTGGAATTTTACATTTTTCACTTTTGTCAGACCTTTGTAATATTCTCACAATAAGCTAATTAGCTCAATTGGAGCATTTCTAGCATGTTTGGTTGAAATTGGAAATTTACATTTTTCACTTTTGTCAGACAATTGCAATATTCTCACAATAACCTAAATAGCTCATTTGGAGCATTTCTAGCATGTTTGGTTGAAATTGGAAATTTACATTTTTCACTTTTGTCAGACAATTGCAATATTCTCACAATAAGCTAATTAGCTCAATTGGAGCATTTCTAGCATGTTTAGTTGAAATTAGAAATTTACATTATTCAGTTTGGTCAGACGTTTGTAATATTCTCACAATAAGCTAATTAGCTCAATTGGAGCATTTCTAGCATGTTCGGTTGAAATCGGAAATCTCTATTGTTCAGTTTTGTCAGACATTTGTAATATTCTCACAATAAGCTAATTGGCTCAAATTGAGCATTTCTAGCATGTTTGGTTGAAATTGGAAATTTACATTTTTCACTTTTGTCGGACGTTTGTAATATTCTCACAATAAGCTAATTAGCTCAATTGGAGCATTTCTAGCATGTTTGGTTGAAATTGGAAATTTACATTTTTCAGTGTTGTCAGAGGTTTGTAATATTCTCACAATAAGCTAATTAGCTCAATTGGAGCATTTCTAGCATGTTTGGTTGAAATTGGAAATTTACATTTTTCACTTTTGTCAGACAATTGCAATATTCTCACAATAAGCTAATTAGCTCAATTGGAGCATTTCTAGCATGTTTGGTTGAAATTGGAAATTTACATTTTTCAGCGTTGTCAGACGTTTGTAATATTCTCACAATAAGCTAATTAGCTCAATTGGAGCATTTCTAGCATGTTTGGTTGAAATTGGAAATTTACATTTTTCACTTTTGTCAGACAATTGCAATATTCTCACAATAAGCAAATTAGCTCAATTGGAGCATTTCTAGCATGTTTGGTTGAAATTGGAAATTTACATTTTTCACTTTTGTCAGACAATTGCAATATTCTCACAATAAGCTAATTAGCTCAATTGGAGCATTTCTAGCATGTTTGGTTGAAATTGGAAAATTACATTTTTCACTTTTGTCAGACAATTGCAATATTCTCACAATAAGCTAATTAGCTCAATTGGAACATTTCTAGCATGTTTGGTTGAAATTGGAAATTTACATTTTTCAGTTTTGTCAGACGTTTGTAATATTCTCACAATAAGCTAATTAGCTCAATTGGAGCATTTCTAGCTTGTTTGGTTGAAATTGGAAATTTACATTTTTCAGTTTGGTCAGACGTTTGTAATATTCTCACAATAAGCTAATTAGCTCAATTGGAGCATTTCTAGCATGTTCGGTTGAAATTGGAAATCTCTTTTTTTCAGTTTTGTCAGACGTTTGTAATATTCTCACAATAAGCTAATTGGCTCAATTTGAGCATTTCTAGCATGTTTGGTTGAAATTGGAAATTTACATTTTTCACTTTTGTCGGACGTTTGTAATATTCTCACAATAAGCTAATTAGCTCAATTGGAGCATTTCTAGCATGTTTAGTTGAAATTGAAAATTTACATTTTTCAGTGTTGTCAGAGGTTTGTAATATTCTCACAATAAGCTAACTAGCTCAATTGGAGCATTTCTAGCATGTTTGGTTGAAATTGAAAATTTACATTTTTCAGTTTTGTCAGACGTTTGTAATATTCTCACAATAAGCTAATTAGCTCAATTGGAGCATTTCTAGCATGTTTGGTTGAAATTGGAAATTTACATTTTTCAGTTTTGTCAGACGTTTGTAATATTCTCACAATAAGCTAATTAGCTCAATTGGAGCATTTCTAGCATGTTTGGTTGAAATTGGAAAATTACATTTTTCAGTTTTGTCAGACGTTTGTAATATTCTCACAATAAGCTAATTAGCTCAATTGGAGCATTTCTAGCATGTTTGGTTGAAATTGGAAATTTACATTTTCAGTTTTGTCAGACGTTTGTAATATTCTCACAATAAGCTAATTAGCTCAATTGGAGCATTTCTAGCATGTTTGGTTGAAATTGGAAATTTACATTTTTCAGTTTTGTCAGACGTTTGTAATATTCTCACAATAAGCTAATTAGCTCAATTGGAGCATTTCTAGCATGTTTGGTTGAAATTGGAATTTTACATTTTTCACTTTTGTCAGACCTTTGTAATATTCTCACAATAAGCTAATTAGCTCAATTGGAGCATTTCTAGCATGTTTGGTTGAAATTGGAAATTTACATTTTTCACTTTTGTCAGACAATTGCAATATTCTCACAATAACCTAATTAGCTCATTTGGAGCATTTCTAGCATGTTTGGTTGAAATTGGAAATTTACATTTTTCACTTTTGTCAGACAATTGCAATATTCTCACAATAAGCTAATTAGCTCAATTGGAGCATTTCTAGCATGTTTAGTTGAAATTAGAAATTTACATTATTCAGTTTGGTCAGACGTTTGTAATATTCTCACAATAAGCTAATTAGCTCAATTGGAGCATTTCTAGCATGTTCGGTTGAAATTGGAAATCTCTATTTTTCAGTTTTGTCAGACATTTGTAATATTCTCACAATAAGCTGATTGGCTCAATTTGAGCATTTCTAGCATGTTTGGTTGAAATTGGAAATTTACATTTTTCACTTTTGTCGGACGTTTGTAATATTCTCACAATAAGCTAATTAGCTCAATTGGAGCATTTCTAGCATGTTTGGTTGAAATTGGAAATTTACATTTTTCAGTGTTGTCAGAGGTTTGTAATATTCTCACAATAAGCTAATTAGCTCAATTGGAGCATTTCTAGCATGTTCGGTTGAAATTGGAAATCTCTATTTTTCAGTTTTGTCAAACGTTTGTAATATTCTCACAATAAGCTAATTGGCTCAATTTGAGCATTTCTAGCATGTTTGGTTGAAATTGGAAATTTACATTTTTCACTTTTGTCAGACAATTGCAATATTCTCACAATAACCTAATTAGCTCATTTGGAGCATTTCTAGCATGTTTGGTTGAAATTGGAAATTTACATTTTTCACTTTTGTCAGACAATTGCAATATTCTCACAATAAGCTAATTAGCTCAATTGGAGCATTTCTAGCATGTTTAGTTGAAATTAGAAATTTACATTATTCAGTTTGGTCAGACGTTTGTAATATTCTCACAATAAGCTAATTAGCTCAATTGGAGCATTTCTAGCATGTTCGGTTGAAATTGGAAATCTCTATTGTTCAGTTTTGTCAGACATTTGTAATATTCTCACAATAAGCTAATTGGCTCAAATTGAGCATTTCTAGCATGTTTGGTTGAAATTGGAAATTTACATTTTTCACTTTTGTCGGACGTTTGTAATATTCTCACAATAAGCTAATTAGCTCAATTGGAGCATTTCTAGCATGTTTGGTTGAAATTGGAAATTTACATTTTTCAGTGTTGTCAGAGGTTTGTAATATTCTCACAATAAGCTAATTAGCTCAATTGGAGCATTTCTAGCATGTTTGGTTGAAATTGGAAATTTACATTTTTCACTTTTGTCAGACAATTGCAATATTCTCACAATAAGCTAATTAGCTCAATTGGAGCATTTCTAGCATGTTTGGTTGAAATTGGAAATTTACATTTTTCAGCTTTGTCAGACGTTTGTAATATTCTCACAATAAGCTAATTAGCTCAATTGGAGCATTTCTAGCATGTTTGGTTGAAATT
This sequence comes from Watersipora subatra, assembly GCF_963576615.1. Lineage (NCBI taxonomy): Eukaryota > Metazoa > Bryozoa > Gymnolaemata > Cheilostomatida > Watersiporidae > Watersipora > Watersipora subatra. The sequence goes on from NW_027045243.1 coordinate 97,089, forward strand.
GGAAATTTACATTTTTCACTTTTGTCAGACAATTGCAATATTCTCACAATAAGCAAATTAGCTCAATTGGAGCATTTCTAGCATGTTTGGTTGAAATTGGAAATTTACATTTTTCACTTTTGTCAGACAATTGCAATATTCTCACAATAAGCTAATTAGCTCAATTGGAGCATTTCTAGCATGTTTGGTTGAAATTGGAACATTACATTTTTCACTTTTGTCAGACGTTTGTAATATTCTCACAATAAGCTAATTAGCTCAATTGGAACATTTCTAGCATGTTTGGTTGAAATTGGAAATTTACATTTTTCAGTTTTGTCAGACGTTTGTAATATTCTCACAATAAGCTAATTAGCTCAATTGGAGCATTTCTAGCTTGTTTGGTTGAAATTGGAAATTTACATTTTTCAGTTTGGTCAGACGTTTGTAATATTCTCACAATAAGCTAATTAGCTCAATTGGAGCATTTCTAGCATGTTCGGTTGAAATTGGAAATCTCTTTTTTTCAGTTTTGTCAGACGTTTGTAATATTCTCACAATAAGCTAATTGGCTCAATTTGAGCATTTCTAGCATGTTTGGTTGAAATTGGAAATTTACATTTTTCACTTTTGTCGGACGTTTGTAATATTCTCACAATAAGCTAATTAGCTCAATTGGAGCATTTCTAGCATGTTTAGTTGAAATTGAAAATTTACATTTTTCAGTGTTGTCAGAGGTTTGTAATATTCTCACAATAAGCTAACTAGCTCAATTGGAGCATTTCTAGCATGTTTGGTTGAAATTGAAAATTTACATTTTTCAGTTTTGTCAGACGTTTGTAATATTCTCACAATAAGCTAATTAGCTCAATTGGAGCATTTCTAGCATGTTTGGTTGAAATTGGAAATTTACATTTTTCAGTTTTGTCAGACGTTTGTAATATTCTCACAATAAGCTAATTAGCTCAATTGGAGCATTTCTAGCATGTTTGGTTGAAATTGGAAAATTACATTTTTCAGTTTTGTCAGACGTTTGTAATATTCTCACAATAAGCTAATTAGCTCAATTGGAGCATTTCTAGCATGTTTGGTTGAAATTGGAAATTTACATTTTCAGTTTTGTCAGACGTTTGTAATATTCTCACAATAAGCTAATTAGCTCAATTGGAGCATTTCTAGCATGTTTGGTTGAAATTGGAAATTTACATTTTTCAGTTTTGTCAGACGTTTGTAATATTCTCACAATAAGCTAATTAGCTCAATTGGAGCATTTCTAGCATGTTTGGTTGAAATTGGAATTTTACATTTTTCACTTTTGTCAGACCTTTGTAATATTCTCACAATAAGCTAATTAGCTCAATTGGAGCATTTCTAGCATGTTTGGTTGAAATTGGAAATTTACATTTTTCACTTTTGTCAGACAATTGCAATATTCTCACAATAACCTAATTAGCTCATTTGGAGCATTTCTAGCATGTTTGGTTGAAATTGGAAATTTACATTTTTCACTTTTGTCAGACAATTGCAATATTCTCACAATAAGCTAATTAGCTCAATTGGAGCATTTCTAGCATGTTTAGTTGAAATTAGAAATTTACATTATTCAGTTTGGTCAGACGTTTGTAATATTCTCACAATAAGCTAATTAGCTCAATTGGAGCATTTCTAGCATGTTCGGTTGAAATTGGAAATCTCTATTTTTCAGTTTTGTCAGACATTTGTAATATTCTCACAATAAGCTGATTGGCTCAATTTGAGCATTTCTAGCATGTTTGGTTGAAATTGGAAATTTACATTTTTCACTTTTGTCGGACGTTTGTAATATTCTCACAATAAGCTAATTAGCTCAATTGGAGCATTTCTAGCATGTTTGGTTGAAATTGGAAATTTACATTTTTCAGTGTTGTCAGAGGTTTGTAATATTCTCACAATAAGCTAATTAGCTCAATTGGAGCATTTCTAGCATGTTCGGTTGAAATTGGAAATCTCTATTTTTCAGTTTTGTCAAACGTTTGTAATATTCTCACAATAAGCTAATTGGCTCAATTTGAGCATTTCTAGCATGTTTGGTTGAAATTGGAAATTTACATTTTTCACTTTTGTCGAACGTTTGTAATATTCTCACAATAAGCTAATTAGCTCAAATGGAGCATTTCTAGCATGTTTGGTTGAAATTGAAAATTTACATTTTTCAGTGTTGTCAGAGGTTTGTAATATTCTCACAATAAGCTAACTAGCTCAATTGGAGCATTTCTAGCATGTTTGTTGAAATTGAAAATTTACATTTTTCAGTTTTGTCAGACGTTTGTAATATTCTCACAATAAGCTAATTAGCTCAATTGGAGCATTTCTAGCATGTTTAGTTGAAATTGGAAATTTACATTTTTCAGTTTTGTCAGACGTTTGTAATATTCTCACAATAAGCTAATTAGCTCAATTGGAGCATTTCTAGCATGTTTGGTTGAAATTGGAAATTTACATTTTTCAGTTTTGTCAGACAATTGCAATATTCTCACAATAAGCTAATTAGCTCAATTGGAGCATTTCTAGCATGTTTAGTTGAAATTGGAATTTTGCATTTTTCACTTTTGTCAGACAATTGCAATATTCTCTCAATAAGCTAATTAGCTCAATTGGAGCATTTCTAGCATGTTTGGTTGAAATTGGAAATTTATATTTTTCAGCTTTGTCAGACGTTTGTAAAATTCTTACAGTAGGCTTATTTGCGCAATTTGAGCATTTCTAGCATGTTTGGTTGAAATTGGAAATTTACATTTTTCAGTTTTGTCAGACGTTTGTAATATTCTCACAATAAGCTAATTAGCTCAATTGGAGCATTTCTAGCATGTTTGGTTGAAATTGGAAATTTACATTTTTCAGTTTCGTCAGACGTTTGTAATATTCTCACAATAAGCTAATTAGCTCAATTGGAGCATTTCTAGCATGTTTGGTTGAAATTGGAAATTTACATTTTTCAGTTTATTCAGACGTTTGTAATATTCTCACAATAAGCTAATTAGCTCAATTGGAGCATTTCTAGCATGTTTGGTTGAAATTGGAAATTTACATTTTTCACTTTTGTCAGACGTTTGTAATATTCTCACAATAAGCTAATTAGCTCAATTGGAGCATTTCTAGCATGTTTGGTTGAAATTGGAATTTTACATTTTTCACTTTTGTCAGACCTTTGTAATATTCTCACAATAAGCTAATTAGCTCAATTGGAGCATTTCTAGCATGTTTGGTTGAAATTGGAAATTTACATTTTTCACTTTTGTCAGACAATTGCAATATTCTCACAATAAGCTAATTAGCTCATTTGGAGCATTTCTAGCATGTTTGGTTGAAATTGGAAATTTACATTTTTCACTTTTGTCAGACAATTGCAATATTCTCACAATAAGCTAATTAGCTCAATTGGAGCATTTCTAGCATGTTTAGTTGAAATTAGAAATTTACATTTTTCAGTTTGGTCAGACGTTTGTAATATTCTCACAATAAGCTAATTAGCTCAATTGGAGCATTTCTAGCATGTTCGGTTGAAATTGGAAATCTCTATTTTTCAGTTTTGTCAGACATTTGTAATATTCTCACAATAAGCTAATTGGCTCAATTTGAGCATTTCTAGCATGTTTGGTTGAAATTGGAAATTTACATTTTTCACTTTTGTCGGACGTTTGTAATATTCTCACAATAAGCTAATTAGCTCAATTGGAGCATTTCTAGCATGTTTGGTTGAAATTGAAAATTTACATTTTTCAGTGTTGTCAGAGGTTTGTAATATTCTCACAATAAGCTAATTAGCTCAATTGGAGCATTTCTAGCATGTTCGGTTGAAATTGAAAATTTACATTTTTCAGTTTTGTCAAACGTTTGTAATATTCTCACAATAAGCTAACTAGCTCAATTGGAGCATTTCTAGCATGATTGGTT
>NW_027045244.1:0-34000 GCF_963576615.1 Watersipora subatra
GCTCCAATTGAGCTAATTAGCTTATTGAAAGAATATTGCAATTGTCTGACAAAAGTGAAAAATGCAAATTTCCAATTTCAACTAAACATGCTAGAAATGCTCAAATTGAGCTAATTAGCTTATTTTGAGAATATTACAAACGTCTGACAAAACTGAAAAATGTAAATTTCCAATTTCAACCAAACATGCTAGAAATGCTCCAAATGCGGAAATAAGCTTACTGTAAGAAGTGTACAAACGTCTGACAAAACTGAAAAATGTAAATTTCCAATTTCAACCAAACATGCTAAAAATGCTCCAATTGAGCTAATTAGCTTATTGAGAGAATATTGCAATTGTCTGACAAAAGTGAAAAATGCAAATTTCCAATTTCAACCAAACATGCTAGAAATGCTCCAAATGAGCTAATTAGCTTATTGTGAGAATATTACAAACGTCTGACAAAACTGAAAAATGTAAATTTTCAATTTCAACCAAACATGCTAGAAATGCTCCAATTGAGCTAATTAGCTTATTGTGAGAATATTACAAACGCCCGACAAAAGTGAAAAATGTAAATTTCCAATTTGAACTAAACATGCTAGAAATGCTCAAATTGAGCTAATTAGCTTATTGTGAGAATATTACAAACGTCTGACAAAACTGAAAAATGTAAATTTCCAATTTCAACCAAACATGCTAGAAATGCTCCAATTGAGCTAATTAGCTTATTGTGAGAATATTACAAACGTCTGACCAAACTGAAAAATGTAAATTTCCAATTTCAACCAAACAAGCTAGAAATGCTACAATTGAGCTAATTAGCTTATTGTGAGAATATTACAAACGTCTGACAAAACTGAAAAATAGAAATTTCCAATTTCAACCAAACATGCTAGAAATGCTCCAATTGAGCTAATTAGCTTATTGATAGAATATTGCAATTGTCTGACAAAACTGAAAAATGTAATTTCCAATTTCAACCAAACATGCTAGAAATGCTCCATTTGAGCTAATTAGCTTATTGTTAGAATATTACAAACGTCTGACAAAAGTGAAAAATGTAAATTTCCAATTTCAACCAAACATGCTAGAAATGCTCCAATTGAGCTAATTAGCTTATTGTGAGAATATTACAAACGTCTGACAAAACTGAAAAATGTAAATTTCCAATTTCAACCAAACATGCTAGAAATGCTCCAATTGAGCTAATTAGCTTATTGTGAGAATATTACAAACGTCTGACAAAAGTAAAAAATGTAAATTTCTGATTTCAACCAAACATGCTAGAAATGCTCCAATTGAGCTAATTAGCTTATTGTGAGAATATTACAAACGTCTGACAAAACTGAAAAATGTAAATTTCCAATTTCAACCAAACATGCTAGAAATGCTCCAATTGAGCTAATTAGCTTATTGTGAGAATATTGCAATTGTCTGACAAAAGTGAAAAATGTAAATTTCCAATTTCAACCAAACATGCTAGAAATGTTCCAATTGAGCTAATTAGATTATTGTGAGAATATTGCAATTGTCTGACAAAAGTGAAAAATGTAAATTTCCAATTTCAACCAAACATGCTAGAAATGCTCCAATTGAGCTAATTAGCTTATTGTGAGAATATTGCAATTGTCTGACAAAAGTGAAAAATGTAAATTTCCAATTTCAACCAAACATGCTAGAAATGCTCCAATTGAGCTAATTAGCTTATTGTGAGAATATTACAAACGTCTGACAAAACTGAAAAATGTAAATTTCCAATTTCAATCAAACATGCTAGAAATGCTCCAATTGCGCAAATAAGCCTACTGTAAGAATTTTACAAACGTCTGACAAAACTGAAAATTTAAATTTTCAATTTCAACCAAACATGCTAGAAATGCTCCAATTGAGCTAATTAGCTTATTGTGAGAATATTGCAATTGTTTGACAAAAATGAAAAATGTAAATTTCCAGTTTCAACCAAACATGCTAGAAATGCTCCAATTGAGCTAATTAGCTTATTGTGAGAATATTACAAACGTCTGACAAAAGTGAAAAATGTAAATTTCTAATTTCAACCAAACATGCTAGAAATGCTCCAATTGAGCTAATTAGCTTATTGTGAGAATATTGCAATTGTCTGACAAAAGCAAAAAATGTAAATTTCCAATTTCAACCAAACATGCTAGAAATGCTCCAATTGAGCTAATTAGCTTATTGTGAGAATATTACAAACGTCTGACAAAAGTGAAAAATGTAAATTTCCAATTTCAACCAAACATGCTAGAAATGCTCCATTTGAGCTAATTAGCTTTTTTGAGAATATTACAAACGTCTGACAAAACTGATAAATGTAAATTTCCAATTTCAACCAAACATGCTAGAAATGCTCCAATTGAGCTAATTAGCTTATTGTGAGAATATTACAAACGTCTGACAAAACTGAAAAATGTAAATTTCCAATTTCAACCAAACATGCTAGAAATGCTCCAATTGAGCTAATTAGCTTATTGTGAGAATATTACAAACGTCTGACAAAACTGAAAAATGTAAATTTCCAATTTCAACCAAACATGCTAGAAATGCTCCAATTGAGCTAATTAGCCTATTGTGAGAATATTACAAACGTATGACAAAACTGAAAAATGTAAATTTCCAATTTCAACTAAACATGCTAGAAATGCTCCAATTGAGCTAATTAGCTTATTGTGGGAATATTACAAACGTCTGACCAAACTGAAAAATGTAAATTTCCAATTTCAACCAAACAAGCTAGAAATGCTCCAATTGAGCTAATTAGCTTATTGTGAGAATATTACAAACGTCTGACAAAACTGAAAAATAGAAATTTCCAATTTCAACCAAGCATGCTAGAAATGCTCCAATTGAGCTAATTAGCTTATTGATAGAATATTGCAATTGTCTGACAAAACTGAAAAATGTAATTTCCAATTTCAACCAAACATGCTAGAAATGCTCCAATTGAGCTAATTAGCTTATTGTGAGAATATTACAAACGTCTGACAAAACTGAAAAATTTAAATTTCCAATTTCAACCAAACATGCTAGAAATGCTCCAATTGAGCTAATTAGCTTATTGTGAGAATATTACAAACGTCTGACAAAAGTAAAAAATGTAAATTTCTGATTTCAACCAAACATGCTAGAAATGCTCCAATTGAGGTAATTAGCTTATTGTGAGAATATTACAAACGTCTGACAAAACTGAAAAATGTAAATTTCCAATTTCAACCAAACATGCTAGAAATGCTCCAATTGAGCTAATTAGCTTATTGTTAGAATATTACAAACGTCTGACAAAAGTGAAAAATGTAAATTTCCAATTTCAACCAAACATGCTAGAAATGCTCCAATTGAGCTAATTAGCTTATTGTGAGAATATTACAAACGTCTGACAAAACTGAAAAATGTAAATTTCCAATTTCAACCAAACATGCTAGAAATGCTCCAATTGAGCTAATTAGCTTATTGTGAGAATATTACAAACGTCTGACAAAAATAAAAAATGTAAATTTCTGATTTCAACCAAACATGCTAGAAATGCTCCAATTGAGCTAATTAGCTTATTGTGAGAATATTACAAACGTCTGACAAAACTGAAAAATGTAAATTTCCAATTTCAACCAAACATGCTAGAAATGCTCCAATTGAGCTAATTAGCTTATTGTGAGAATATTGCAATTGTCTGACAAAAGTGAAAAATGTAAATTTCCAATTTCAACCAAACATGCTAGAAATGTTCCAATTGAGCTAATTAGCTTATTGTGAGAATATTGCAATTGTCTGACAAAAGTGAAAAATGTAAATTTCCAATTTCAACCAAACATGCTAGAAATGCTCCAATTGAGCTAATTAGCTTATTATGAGAATATTACAAACGTCTGACAAAACTGAAAAATGTAATTTTCCAATTTCAATCAAACATGCTAGAAATGCTCCAATTGCGCAAATAAGCCTACTGCAAGAAATTTACAAACGTCTGACAAAACTGAAAATTTAAATTTTCAATTTCAACCAAACATGCTAGAAATGCTCCAATTGAGCTAATTAGCTTATTGTGAGAATATTGCAATTGTTTGACAAAAATGAAAAATGTAAATTTCCAATTTCAACCAAACATGCTAGAAATGCTCCAATTGAGCTAATTAGCTTATTGTGAGAATATTACAAACGTCTGACAAAAGTGAAAAATGTAAATTTCCAATTTCAACCAAACATGCTAGAAATGCTCCAATTGAGCTAATTAGCTTATTGTGAGAATATTGCAATTGTCTGACAAAAGCGAAAAATGTAAATTTCCAATTTCAACCAAACATGCTAGAAATGTTCCAATTGAGCTAATTAGCTTATTGTGAGAATATTACAAACGTCTGACAAAAGTGAAAAATGTAAATTTCCAATTTCAACCAAACATGCTAGAAATGCTCCAATTGAGCTAGTTAGCTTATTGATAGAATATTGCAATTGTCTGACAAAACTGAAAAATGTAATTTCCAATTTCAACCAAACATGCTAGAAATGCTCCAATTGAGCTAATTAGCTTATTGTGAGAATATTACAAACGTCTGACAAAACTGAAAAATGTAAATTTCCAATTTCAACCAAACATGCTAGAAATGCTCCAATTGAGCTAATTAGCTTATTGTGAGAATATTACAAACGTCTGACAAAACTGAAAAATGTAAATTTCCAATTTCAACCAAACATGCTAGAAATGCTCCAATTGAGCTAATTAGCTTATTGTTAGAATATTACAAACGTCTGACAAAAGTGAAAAATGTAAATTTCCAATTTCAACCAAACATGCTAGAAATGCTCCAATTGAGCTAATTAGCTTATTGTGAGAATATTACAAACGTCTGACAAAACTGAAAAATGTAAATTTCCAATTTCAACCAAACATGCTAGAAATGCTCCAATTGAGCTAATTAGCTTATTGTGAGAATATTACAAACGTCTGACAAAAATAAAAAATGTAAATTTCTGATTTCAACCAAACATGCCAGAAATGCTCCAATTGAGCTAATTAGCTTATTGTGAGAATATTAAAAACGTCTGACAAAACTGAAAAATGTAAATTTCCAATTTCAACCAAACATGCTAGAAATGCTCCAATTGAGCTAATTAGCTTATTGTGAGAATATTGCAATTGTCTGACAAAAGTGAAAAATGTAAATTTCCAATTTCAACCAAACATGCTAGAAATGCTCCAATTGAGCTAATTAGCTTATTGTGAGAATATTGCAATTGTCTGACAAAAGTGAAAAATGTAAATTTCCAATTTCAACCAAACATGCTAGAAATGCTCCAATTGAGCTAATTAGCTTATTATGAGAATATTACAAACGTCTGACAAAACTGAAAAATGTAATTTTCCAATTTCAATCAAACATGCTAGAAATGCTCCAATTGCGCAAATAAGCCTACTGCAAGAAATTTACAAACGTCTGACAAAACTGAAAATTTAAATTTTCAATTTCAACCAAACATGCTAGAAATGCTCCAATTGAGCTAATTAGCTTATTGTGAGAATATTGCAATTGTTTGACAAAAATGAAAAATGTAAATTTCCAATTTCAACCAAACATGCTAGAAATGCTCCAATTGAGCTAATTAGCTTATTGTGAGAATATTACAAACGTCTGACAAAAGTGAAAAATGTAAATTTCCAATTTCAACCAAACATGCTAGAAATGCTCCAATTGAGCTAATTAGCTTATTGTGAGAATATTGCAATTGTCTGACAAAAGCGAAAAATGTAAATTTCCAATTTCAACCAAACATGCTAGAAATGCTCCAATTGAGCTAATTAGCTTATTGTGAGAATATTACAAACGTCTGACAAAAGTGAAAAATGTAAATTTCCAATTTCAACCAAACATGCTAGAAATGCTCCATTTGAGCTAGTTAGCTTTTTTGAGAATATTACAAACGTCTGACAAAACTGATAAATGTAAATTTCCAATTTCAACCAAACATGCTAGAAATGCTCCAATTGAGCTAATTAGCTTATTGTGAGAATATTACAAACGTCTGACAAAACTGAAAAATGTAAATTTCCAGTTTCAACCAAACATGCTAGAAATGCTCCAATTGAGCTAATTAGCTTATTGTGAGAATATTACAAACGTCTGACAAAACTGAAAAATGTAAATTTCCAATTTCAACCAAACATGCTAGAAATGCTCCAATTGAGCTAATTAGCCTATTGTGAGAATATTACAAACGTATGACAAAACTGAAAAATGTAAATTTCCAATTTCAACTAAACATGCTAGAAATGCTCCAATTGAGCTAATTAGCTTATTGTGAGAATATTGCAATTGTCTGACAAAAGTGAAAAATGTAAATTTCCAATTTCAACCAAACATGCTAGAAATGCTCCAATTGAGCTAATTAGCTTATTGTGAGAATATTGCAATTGTCTGACAAAAGTGAAAAATGTAAAGTTCCAATTTCAACCAAACATGCTAGAAATGCTCCAATTGAGCTAATTAGCTTTTTGTGAGAATATTACAAACGTCTGACAAAACTGAAAAATGTAAATTTCCAATTTCAACCAAACATGCTAGAAATGCTCCAATTGAGCTAATTAGCTTATTGTGAGAATATTACAAACGTCTGACAAAGCTGAAAAATGTAAATTTCCAATTTCAACCAAACATGCTAGAAATGCTCCAATTGAGCTAATTAGCTTATTGTGAGAATATTGCAATTGTCTGACAAAAGTGAAAAATGTAAACTTCCAATTTCAACCAAACATGCTAGAAATGCTCCAATTGAGCTAATTAGCTTATTGTGAGAATATTACAAACGTCTGACAAAACTGAAAAATGTAAATTTTCAATTTCAACCAAACATGCTAGAAATGCTCCAATTGAGCTAATTAGCTTATTGTGAGAATATTACAAACGTCTGACAAAACTGAAAAATGTAAATTTTCAATTTCAACCAAACATGCTAGAAATGCTCCAATTGAGCTAATTAGCTTATTGTGAGAATATTACAAATGCCCGACAAAAGTGAAAAATGTAAATTTCCAATTTGAACTAAACATGCTAGAAATGCTCAAATTGAGCTAATTAGCTTATTGTGAGAATATTACAAACGTCTGACAAAACTGAAAAATGTAAATTTCCAATTTCAACCAAACATGCTAGAAATGCTCCAATTGAGCTAATTAGCTTATTGTGAGAATATTACAAACGTCTGACCAAACTGAAAAATGTAAATTTCCAATTTCAACCAAACAAGCTAGAAATGCTCCAATTGAGCTAATTAGCTTATTGTGAGAATATTACAAACGTCTGACAAAACTGAAAAATAGAAATTTCCAATTTCAACCAAACATGCTAGAAATGCTCCAATTGAGCTAATTAGCTTATTGATAGAATATTGAAATTGTCTGACAAAACTGAAAAATGTAATTTCCAATTTCAACCAAACATGCTAGAAATGCTCCAATTGAGCTAATTAGCTTATTGTTAGAATATTACAAACGTCTGACAAAAGTGAAAAATGTAAATTTCCAATTTCAACCAAACATGCTAGAAATGCTCCAATTGAGCTAATTAGTTTATTGTGAGAATATTACAAACGTCTGACAAAACTGAAAAATGTAAATTTCCAATTTCAACCAAACATGCTAGAAATGCTCCAATTGAGCTAATTAGCTTATTGTGAGAATATTACAAACGTCTGACAAAAGTAAAAAATGTAAAGTTCTGATTTCAACCAAACATGCTAGAAATGCTCCAATTGAGCTAATTAGCTTATTGTGAGAATATTACAAACGTCTGACAAAACTGAAAAATGTAAATTTCCAATTTCAACCAAACATGCTAGAAATGTTCCAATTGAGCTAATTAGCTTATTGTGAGAATATTGCAATTGTCTGACAAAAGTGAAAAATGTAAATTTCCAATTTCAACCAAACATGCTAGAAATGCTCCAATTGAGCTAATTAGCTTATTGTGAGAATATTGCAATTGTCTGACAAAAGTGAAAAATGTAAATTTCCAATTTCAACCAAACATGCTAGAAATGCTCCAATTGAGCTAATTAGCTTATTGTGAGAATATTACAAACGTCTGACAAAACTGAAAAATGTAAATTTCCAATTTCAATCAAACATGCTAGAAATGCTCCAATTGCGCAAATAAGCCTACTGTAAGAATTTTACAAACGTCTGACAAAACTGAAAATTTAAATTTTCAATTTCAACCAAACATGCTAGAAATGCTCCAATTGAGCTAATTAGCTTATTGTGAGAATATTGCAATTGTTTGACAAGAATGAAAAATGTAAATTTCCAGTTTCAACCAAACATGCTAGAAATGCTCCAATTGAGCTAATTAGCTTATTGTGAGAATATTACAAACGTCTGACAAAAGTGAAAAATGTAAATTTCCAATTTCAACCAAACATGCTAGAAATGCTCCAATTGAGCTAATTAGCTTATTGTGAGAATATTGCAATTGTCTGACAAAAGCGAAAAATGTAAATTTCCAATTTCAACCGAACATGCTAGAAATGCTCCAATTGAGCTAATTAGCTTATTGTGAGAATATTACAAATGTCTGACAAAAGTGAAAAATGTAAATTTCCAATTTCAACCAAACATGCTAGAAATGTTCCAATTGAGCTAATTAGCTTATTGTGAGAATATTACAAACGTCTGACAAAACTGAAAAATGTAAATTGCCAATTTCAACCAAACATGCTAGAAATGCTCCAATTGCGCAAATAAGCCTACTTTAAGAATTTTACAAACGTCTGACAAAACTGAAAATTTAAATTTTCAATTCAACCAAACATGCTAGAAATGCTCCAATTGAGCTAATTAGCTTATTGTGAGAATATTGCAATTGTTTGACAAAAGTGAAAAATGTAAATTTCCAATTTCAACCAAACATGCTAGAAATGCTCCAATTGAGCTAATTAGCTTATTGTGAGAATATTACAAACGTCTGACAAAACTGAAAAATGTAAATTTCCAATTTCAACCAAACATGCTAGAAATGCTCCAATTGAGCTAATTAGCTTATTGTGAGAATATTGCAATTGTCTGACAAAAGCGAAAAATGTAAATTTCCAATTTCAACCAAACATGCTAGAAATGCTCCAATTGAGCTAATTAGCTTATTGTGAGAATATTACAAACGTCTGACAAAAGTGAAAAATGTAAATTTCCAATTTCAACCAAACATGCTAGAAATGCTCCAATTGAGCTAATTAGCTTATTGTGAGAATATTACAAACGTCTGACAAAACTGAAAAATGTAAATTGCCAATTTCAACCAAACATGCTAGAAATGCTCCAATTGAGCTAATTAGCTTATTGTGAGAATATTGGTATTGTCTGACAAAAGCGAAAAATGTAAATTTCCAATTTCAACCAAACATGCTAGAAATGCTCCAATTGAGCTAATTAGCTTATTGTGAGAATATTACAAACGTCTGACAAAAGTAAAAAATGTAAATTTCTGATTTCAACCAAACATGCTAGAAATGCTCCAATTGAGCTAATTAGCTTATTGTGAGAATATTACAAACGTCTGACAAAACTGAAAAATAGAAATTTCCAATTTCAACCAAACATGCTAGAAATGCTCCAATTGAGCTAATTAGCTGATTGTGAAAATATTGCAATTGTCTGACAAAAGTGAAAAATGTAAATTTCCAATTTCAACCAAACATGCTAGAAAGGCTCCAATTGAGCTAATTAGCTTATTGTGAAAATATTGCAATTGTCTTACAAAAGTGAAAAATGTAAATTTCCAATTTCAACCAAACATGCAAGAAATGTTCCAATTGAGCTAATTAGCTTATTGTGAGAATATTGCAATTGTCTGACAAAAGTGAAAAATGTAAATTTCCAATTTCAACCAAACATGCTAGAAATGCTCCAATTGAGCTAATTAGCTTATTGTGAGAATATTGCAATTGTCTGACAAAAGTGAAAAATGTAAATTTCCAATTTCAACCAAACATGCTAGAAATGCTCCAATTGAGCTAATTAGCTTATTGTGAGAATATTACAAACGTCTGACAAAAGTGAAAAATGTAATTTTCCAATTTCAACCAAACATGCTAGAAATGCTCCAATTGAGCTAATTAGCTTATTGTGAGAATATTGCAATTGTCTGACAAAAGTGAAAAATGTAAATTTCCAATTTCAACCAAACATGCTAGAAATGCTCCAATTGAGCTAATTAGCTTATTGTGAGAATATTGCAATTGTCTGACAAAAGTGAAAAATGTAAATTTCCAATTTCAACCAAACATGCTAGAAATGGTCCAATTTAGCTAATTAGCTTATTGTGAGAATATTGCAATTGTCTGACAAAAGTGAAAAATGTAAATTTCCAATTTCAACCAAACATGCTAGAAATGCTCCAATTGAGCTAATTAGCTTATTGTGAGAATATTACAAACGTCTGACAAAACTGAAAAATGTAAATTTCCAATTTCAACCAAACATGCTAGAAATGCTCCATTTGAGCTAATTAGCTTTTTTGAGAATATTACAAACGTCTGACAAAACTGATAAATGTAAATTTCCAATTTCAACCAAACATGCTAGAAATGCTCCAATTGAGCTAATTAGCTTATTGTGAGAATATTACAAACGTCTGACAAAACTGAAAAATGTAAATTTCCAATTTCAACCAAACATGCTAGAAATGCTCCAATTGAGCTAATTAGCTTATTGTGAGAATATTGCAATTGTCTGACAAAAGTGAAAAATGTAAATTTCCAATTTCAACCAAACATGCTAGAAATGCTCCAATTGAGCTAATTAGCTTATTGTGAGAATATTGCAATTGTCTGACAAAAGTGAAAAATGTAAATTTCCAATTTCAACCAAACATGCTAGAAATGTTCCAATTGAGCTAATTAGCTTATTGTGAGAATATTGCAATTGTCTGACAAAAGTGAAAAATGTAAATTTCCAATTTCAACCAAACATGCTAGAAATGCTCCAATTGAGCTAATTAGCTTATTGTGAGAATATTACAAACGTCTGACAAAAGTGAAAAATGTAAATTTCCAATTTCAACCAAACATGCTAGAAATGCTCAAATTGCGCAAATAAGCCTACTGTAAGAGTTTTACAAACGTCTGACAAAGCTGAAAAATGTAAATTTCCAATTTCAACCAAACATGCTAGAAATGCTCCAATTGAGCTAATTAGCTTATTGAGAGAATATTGCAATTGTCTGACAAAAGTGAAAAATGCAAATTTCCAATTTCAACTAAACATGCTAGAAATGCTCAAATTGAGCTAATTAGCTTATTGTGAGAATATTACAAACGTCTGACAAAACTGAAAAATGTAAATTTCCAATTTCAATCGAACATGCTAGAAATGCTCCAATTGCGCAAATAAGCCTACTGTAAGAATTTTACAAACGTCTGACAAAACTGAAAATTTAAATTTTCAATTTCAACCAAACATGCTAGAAATGCTCCAATTGAGCTAATTAGCTTATTGTGAGAATATTGCAATTGTTTGACAAGAATGAAAAATGTAAATTTTCAGTTTCAACCAAACATGCTAGAAATGCTCCAATTGAGCTAATTAGCTTATTGTGAGAATATTACAAACGTCTGACAAAAGTGAAAAATGTAAATTTCCAATTTCAACCAAACATGCTAGAAATGCTCCAATTGAGCTAATTAGCTTATTGTGAGAATATTGCAATTGTCTGAAAAAAGCGAAAAATGTAAATTTCCAATTTCAACCAAACATGCTAGAAATGCTCCAATTGAGCTAATTAGCTTATTGTGAGAATATTACAAACGTCTGACAAAAGTGAAAAATGTAAATTTCCAATTTCAACCAAACATGCTAGAAATGTTCCAATTGAGCTAATTAGCTTATTGTGAGAATATTGCAATTGTCTGACAAAAGTGAAAAATGTAAATTTCCAATTTCAACCAAACATGCTAGAAATGCTCCAATTGAGCTAATTAGCTTATTGTGAGAATATTACAAACGTCTGACAAAACTGAAAAATGTAAATTTCCAATTTCAACCAAACATGCTAGAAATGCTCCAATTGAGCTAATTAGCTTATTGTGAGAATATTGCAATTGTCTGACAAAAGCGAAAAATGTAAATTTCCAATTTCAACCAAACATGCTAGAAATGCTCCAATTGAGCTAATTAGCTTATTGTGAGAATATTACAAACGTCTGACAAAACTGAAAAATGTAAATTTCCAATTTCAACCAAACATGCTAGAAATGCTCCAATTGAGCTAATTAGCTTATTGTGAGAATATTACAAACGCATGACAAAACTGAAAAATGTAAATTGCCAATTTCATCCAAACACGCTAGAAATGCTCCAATTGCGCAAATAAGCCTACTGTAAGAATTTTACAAACGTCTGACAAAACTGAAAATTTAAATTTTCAATTCAACCAAACATGCTAGAAATGCTCCAATTGAGCTAATTAGCTTATTGTGAGAATATTGCAATTGTTTGACAAAAGTGAAAAATGTAAATTTCCAATTTCAACCAAACATGCTAGAAATGCTCCAATTGAGCTAATTAGCTTATTGTGAGAATATTACAAACGTCTGACAAAACTGAAAAATGTAAATTTCCAATTTCAACCAAACATGCTAGAAATGCTCCAATTGAGCTAATTAGCTTATTGTGAGAATATTGCAATTGTCTGACAAAAGCGAAAAATGTAAATTTCCAATTTCAACCAAACATGCTAGAAATGCTCCAATTGAGCTAATTAGCTTATTGTGAGAATATTACAAACGTCTGACAAAAGTGAAAAATGTAAATTTCCAATTTCAACCAAACATGCTAGAAATGCTCCAATTGAGCTAATTAGCTTATTGTGAGAATATTACAAACGTCTGACAAAACTGAAAAATGTAAATTGCCAATTTCAACCAAACATGCTAGAAATGCTCCAATTGAGCTAATTAGCTTATTGTGAGAATATTGGTATTGTCTGACAAAAGCGAAAAATGTAAATTTCCAATTTCAACCAAACATGCTAGAAATGCTCCAGTTGAGCTAATTAGCTTATTGTGAGAATATTACAAACGTCTGACAAAAGTAAAAAATGTAAATTTCTGATTTCAACCAAACATGCTAGAAATGCTCCAATTGAGCTAATTAGCTTATTGTGAGAATATTACAAACGTCTGACAAAACTGAAAAATAGAAATTTTCAATTTCAACCAAACATGCTAGAAATGCTCCAATTGAGCTAATTAGCTTATTGTGAAAATATTGCAATTGTCTGACAAAAGTGAAAAATGTAAATTTCCAATTTCAACCAAACATGCTAGAAAGGCTCCAATTGAGCTAATTAGCTTATTGTGAAAATATTGCAATTGTCTTACAAAAGTGAAAAATGTAAATTTCCAATTTCAACCAAACATGCTAGAAATGTTCCAATTGAGCTAATTAGCTTATTGTGAGAATATTGCAATTGTCTGACAAAAGTGAAAAATGTAAATTTCCAATTTCAACCAAACATGCTAGAAATGCTCCAATTGAGCTAATTAGCTTATTGTGAGAATATTGCAATTGTCTGACAAAAGTGAAAAATGTAAATTTCCAATTTCAACCAAACATGCTAGAAATGCTCCAATTGAGCTAATTAGCTTATTGTGAGAATATTACAAACGTCTGACAAAAGTGAAAAATGTAATTTTCCAATTTCAACCAAACATGCTAGAAATGCTCCAATTGAGCTAATTAGCTTATTGTGAGAATATTGCAATTGTCTGACAAAAGTGAAAAATGTAAATTTCCAATTTCAACCAAACATGCTAGAAATGCTCCAATTGAGCTAATTAGCTTATTGTGAGAATATTGCAATTGTCTGACAAAAGTGAAAAATGTAAATTTCCAATTTCAACCAAACATGCTAGAAATGCTCCAATTGAGCTAATTAGCTTATTGTGAGAATATTGCAATTGTCTGACAAAAGTGAAAAATGTAAATTTCCAATTTCAACCAAACATGCTAGAAATGCTCCAATTGAGCTAATTAGCTTATTGTGAGAATATTACAAACGTCTGACAAAACTGAAAAATGTAAATTTCCAATTTCAACCAAACATGCTAGAAATGCTCCAATTGAACTAATTAGCTTATTGTGAGAATATTGCAATTGTCTGACAAAAGTGAAAAATGTAAATTTCCAATTTCAACCAAACATGCTAGAAATGTTCCAATTGAGCTAATTAGCTTATTGTGAGAATATTGCAATTGTCTGACAAAAGTGAAAAATGTAAACTTCCAATTTCAACCAAACATGCTAGAAATGCTCCAATTGAGCTAATTAGCTTATTGTGAGAATATTACAAACGTCTGACAAAACTGAAAAATGTAAACTTCCAATTTCAACCAAACATGCTAGAAATGCTCAAATTGCGCATACAAGCCTACTGTAAGAATTTTACAAACGTCTGACAAAGCTGAAAAATGTAAATTTCCAATTTCAACCAAACATGCTAGAAATGCTGCAATTGAGCTAATTAGCTTATTGAGAGAATATTGCAATTGTCTGACAAAAGTGAAAAATGCAAATTTCCAATTTCAACTAAACATGCTAGAAATGCTCAAATTGAGCTAATTAGCTTATTGTGAGAATATTACAAACGTCTGACAAAACTGAAAAATGTAAATTTCCAATTTCAATCAAACATGCTAGAAATGCTCCAATTGCGCAAATAAGCCTACTGTAAGAATTTTACAAACGTCTGACAAAACTGAAAATTTAAATTTTCAATTTCAACCAAACATGCTAGAAATGCTCCAATTGAGCTAATTAGCTTATTGGGAGAATATTGCAATTGTTTGACAAGAATGAAAAATGTAAATTTCCAGTTTCAACCAAACATGCTAGAAATGCTCCAATTGAGCTAATTAGCTTATTGTGAGAATATTACAAACGTCTGACAAAAGTGAAAAATGTAAATTTCCAATTTCAACCAAACATGCTAGAAATGTTCCAATTGAGCTAATTAGCTTATTGTGAGAATATTGCAATTGTCTGACAAAAGTGAAAAATGTAAATTTCCAATTTCAACCAAACATGCTAGAAATGCTCCAATTGAGCTAATTAGCTTATTGTGAGAATATTACAAACGTCTGACAAAAGTGAAAAATGTAAATTTCCAATTTCAACCAAACATGCTAGAAATGCTCCAATTGAGCTAATTAGCTTATTGTGAGAATATTACAAACGTCTGACAAATCTGAAAAATGTAAATTGCCAATTTCAACCAAACATGCTAGAAATGCTCCAATTGAGCTAATTAGCTTATTGTGAGAATATTGGTATTGTCTGACAAAAGCGAAAAATGTAAATTTCCAATTTCAACCAAACATGCTAGAAATGTTCCAATTGAGCTAATTAGCTTATTGTGAGAATATTACAAACGTCTGACAAAAGTAAAAAATGTAAATTTCTGATTTCAACCAAACATGCTAGAAATGCTCCAATTGAGCTAATTATCTTATTGTGAGAATATTACAAACGTCTGACAAAACTGAAAAATAGAAATTTCCAATTTCAACCAAACATGCTAGAAATGCTCCAATTGAGCTAATTAGCTTATTGTGAAAATATTGCAATTGTCTGACAAAAGTGAAAAATGTAAATTTCCAATTTCAACCAAACATGCTAGAAAGGCTCCAATTGAGCTAATTAGCTTATTGTGAAAATATTGCAATTGTCTTACAAAAGTGAAAAATGTAAATTTCCAATTTCAACCAAACATGCTAGAAATGCTCAAATTGAGCTAATTAGCTTATTGTGAGAATATTGCAATTGTCTGACAAAAGTGAAAAATGTAAATTTCCAATTTCAACCAAACATGCTAGAAATGTTCCAATTGAGCTAATTAGCTTATTGTGAGAATATTGCAATTGTCTGACAAAAGTGAAAAATGTAAATTTCCAATTTCAACCAAACATGCTAGAAATGCTCCAATTGAGCTAATTAGCTTATTGTGAGAATATTACAAACGTCTGACAAAAGTGAAAAATGTAAATTTCCAATTTCAACCAAACATGCTAGAAATGCTCCAATTGAGCTAATTAGCTTATTGTGAGAATATTACAAACGTCTGACAAATCTGAAAAATGTAAATTGCCAATTTCAACCAAACATGCTAGAAATGCTCCAATTGAGCTAATTAGCTTATTGTGAGAATATTGGTATTGTCTGACAAAAGCGAAAAATGTAAATTTCCAATTTCAACCAAACATGCTAGAAATGTTCCAATTGAGCTAATTAGCTTATTGTGAGAATATTACAAACGTCTGACAAAAGTAAAAAATGTAAATTTCTGATTTCAACCAAACATGCTAGAAATGCTCCAATTGAGCTAATTATCTTATTGTGAGAATATTACAAACGTCTGACAAAACTGAAAAATAGAAATTTCCAATTTCAACCAAACATGCTAGAAATGCTCCAATTGAGCTAATTAGCTTATTGTGAAAATATTGCAATTGTCTGACAAAAGTGAAAAATGTAAATTTCCAATTTCAACCAAACATGCTAGAAAGGCTCCAATTGAGCTAATTAGCTTATTGTGAAAATATTGCAATTGTCTTACAAAAGTGAAAAATGTAAATTTCCAATTTCAACCAAACATGCTAGAAATGCTCAAATTGAGCTAATTAGCTTATTGTGAGAATATTGCAATTGTCTGACAAAAGTGAAAAATGTAAATTTCCAATTTCAACCAAACATGCTAGAAATGCTCCAATTGAGCTAATTAGCTTATTGTGAGAATATTACAAACGTCTGACAAAAGTAAAAAATGTAAATTTCTGATTTCAACCAAACATGCTAGAAATGCTCCAATTGAGCTAATTAGCTTATTGTGAGAATATTACAAACGTCTGACAAAACTGAAAAATAGAAATTTTCAATTTCAACCAAACATGCTAGAAATGCTCCAATTGAGCTAATTAGCTTATTGTGAAAATATTGCAATTGTCTGACAAAAGTGAAAAATGTAAATTTCCAATTTCAACCAAACATGCTAGAAAGGCTCCAATTGAGCTAATTAGCTTATTGTGAAAATATTGCAATTGTCTTACAAAAGTGAAAAATGTAAATTTCCAATTTCAACCAAACATGCTAGAAATGTTCCAATTGAGCTAATTAGCTTATTGTGAGAATATTGCAATTGTCTGACAAAAGTGAAAAATGTAAATTTCCAATTTCAACCAAACATGCTAGAAATGCTCCAATTGAGCTAATTAGCTTATTGTGAGAATATTGCAATTGTCTGACAAAAGTGAAAAATGTAAATTTCCAATTTCAACCAAACATGCTAGAAATGCTCCAATTGAGCTAATTAGCTTATTGTGAGAATATTACAAACGTCTGACAAAAGTGAAAAATGTAATTTTCCAATTTCAACCAAACATGCTAGAAATGCTCCAATTGAGCTAATTAGCTTATTGTGAGAATATTGCAATTGTCTGACAAAAGTGAAAAATGTAAATTTCCAATTTCAACCAAACATGCTAGAAATGCTCCAATTGAGCTAATTAGCTTATTGTGAGAATATTGCAATTGTCTGACAAAAGTGAAAAATGTAAATTTCCAATTTCAACCAAACATGCTAGAAATGCTCCAATTGAGCTAATTAGCTTATTGTGAGAATATTGCAATTGTCTGACAAAAGTGAAAAATGTAAATTTCCAATTTCAACCAAACATGCTAGAAATGCTCCAATTGAGCTAATTAGCTTATTGTGAGAATATTACAAACGTCTGACAAAACTGAAAAATGTAAATTTCCAATTTCAACCAAACATGCTAGAAATGCTCCAATTGAACTAATTAGCTTATTGTGAGAATATTGCAATTGTCTGACAAAAGTGAAAAATGTAAATTTCCAATTTCAACCAAACATGCTAGAAATGTTCCAATTGAGCTAATTAGCTTATTGTGAGAATATTGCAATTGTCTGACAAAAGTGAAAAATGTAAACTTCCAATTTCAACCAAACATGCTAGAAATGCTCCAATTGAGCTAATTAGCTTATTGTGAGAATATTACAAACGTCTGACAAAACTGAAAAATGTAAACTTCCAATTTCAACCAAACATGCTAGAAATGCTCAAATTGCGCAAATAAGCCTACTGTAAGAATTTTACAAACGTCTGACAAAGCTGAAAAATGTAAATTTCCAATTTCAACCAAACATGCTAGAAATGCTGCAATTGAGCTAATTAGCTTATTGAGAGAATATTGCAATTGTCTGACAAAAGTGAAAAATGCAAATTTCCAATTTCAACTAAACATGCTAGAAATGCTCAAATTGAGCTAATTAGCTTATTGTGAGAATATTACAAACGTCTGACAAAACTGAAAAACGTAAATTTCCAATTTCAATCAAACATGCTAGAAATGCTCCAATTGCGCAAATAAGCCTACTGTAAGAATTTTACAAACGTCTGACAAAACTGAAAATTTAAATTTTCAATTTCAACCAAACATGCTAGAAATGCTCCAATTGAGCTAATTAGCTTATTGGGAGAATATTGCAATTGTTTGACAAGAATGAAAAATGTAAATTTCCAGTTTCAACCAAACATGCTAGAAATGCTCCAATTGAGCTAATTAGCTTATTGTGAGAATATTACAAACGTCTGACAAAAGTGAAAAATGTAAATTTCCAATTTCAACCAAACATGCTAGAAATGTTCCAATTGAGCTAATTAGCTTATTGTGAGAATATTGCAATTGTCTGACAAAAGTGAAAAATGTAAATTTCCAATTTCAACCAAACATGCTAGAAATGCTCCAATTGAGCTAATTAGCTTATTGTGAGAATATTACAAACGTCTGACAAAAGTGAAAAATGTAAATTTCCAATTTCAACCAAACATGCTAGAAATGCTCCAATTGAGCTAATTAGCTTATTGTGAGAATATTACAAACGTCTGACAAATCTGAAAAATGTAAATTGCCAATTTCAACCAAACATGCTAGAAATGCTCCAATTGAGCTAATTAGCTTATTGTGAGAATATTGGTATTGTCTGACAAAAGCGAAAAATGTAAATTTCCAATTTCAACCAAACATGCTAGAAATGTTCCAATTGAGCTAATTAGCTTATTGTGAGAATATTACAAACGTCTGACAAAAGTAAAAAATGTAAATTTCTGATTTCAACCAAACATGCTAGAAATGCTCCAATTGAGCTAATTATCTTATTGTGAGAATATTACAAACGTCTGACAAAACTGAAAAATAGAAATTTCCAATTTCAACCAAACATGCTAGAAATGCTCCAATTGAGCTAATTAGCTTATTGTGAAAATATTGCAATTGTCTGACAAAAGTGAAAAATGTAAATTTCCAATTTCAACCAAACATGCTAGAAAGGCTCCAATTGAGCTAATTAGCTTATTGTGAAAATATTGCAATTGTCTTACAAAAGTGAAAAATGTAAATTTCCAATTTCAACCAAACATGCTAGAAATGCTCAAATTGAGCTAATTAGCTTATTGTGAGAATATTGCAATTGTCTGACAAAAGTGAAAAATGTAAATTTCCAATTTCAACCAAACATGCTAGAAATGCTCCAATTGAGCTAATTAGCTTATTGTGAGAATATTACAAACGTCTGACAAAACTGAAAAATGTAAATTTCCAATTTCAACCAAACATGCTAGAAATGCTCCATTTGAGCTAATTAGCTTTTTTGAGAATATTACAAACGTCTGACAAAACTGATAAATGTAAATTTCCAATTTCAACCAAACATGCTAGAAATGCTCCAATTGAGCTAATTAGCTTATTGTGAGAATATTACAAACGTCTGACAAAAGTAAAAAATGTAAATTTCTGATTTCAACCAAACATGCTAGAAATGCTCCAATTGAGCTAATTAGCTTATTGTGAGAATATTACAAACGTCTGACAAAACTGAAAAATAGAAATTTCCAATTTCAACCAAACATGCTAGAAATGCTCCAATTGAGCTAATTAGCTTATTGTGAAAATATTGCAATTGTCTGACAAAAGTGAAAAATGTAAATTTCCAATTTCAACCAAACATGCTAGAAAGGCTCCAATTGAGCTAATTAGCTTATTGTGAAAATATTGCAATTGTCTTACAAAAGTGAAAAATGTAAATTTCCAATTTCAACCAAACATGCTAGAAATGTTCCAATTGAGCTAATTAGCTTATTGTGAGAATATTGCAATTGTCTGACAAAAGTGAAAAATGTAAATTTCCAATTTCAACCAAACATGCTAGAAATGCTCCAATTGAGCTAATTAGCTTATTGTGAGAATATTGCAATTGTCTGACAAAAGTGAAAAATGTAAATTTCCAATTTCAACCAAACATGCTAGAAATGCTCCAATTGAGCTAATTAGCTTATTGTGAGAATATTACAAACGTCTGACAAAAGTGAAAAATGTAATTTTCCAATTTCAACCAAACATGCTAGAAATGCTCCAATTGAGCTAATTAGCTTATTGTGAGAATATTGCAATTGTCTGACAAAAGTGACAAATGTAAATTTCCAATTTCAACCAAACATGCTAGAAATGCTCCAATTGAGCTAATTAGCTTATTGTGAGAATATTGCAATTGTCTGACAAAAGTGAAAAATATAAATTTTCAATTTCAACCAAACATGCTAGAAATGCTCCAATTGAGCTAATTAGCTTATTGTGAGAATATTGCAATTGTCTGACAAAAGTGAAAAATGTAAATTTCCAATTTCAACCAAACATGCTAGAAATGCTCCAATTGAGCTAATTAGCTTATTGTGAGAATATTACAAACGTCTGACAAAACTGAAAAATGTAAATTTCCAATTTCAACCAAACATGCTAGAAATGCTCCATTTGAGCTAATTAGCTTTTTTGAGAATATTACAAACGTCTGACAAAACTGATAAATGTAAATTTCCAATTTCAACCAAACATGCTAGAAATGCTCCAATTGAGCTAATTAGCTTATTGTGAGAATATTACAAACGTCTGACAAAACTGAAAAATGTAAATTTCCAATTTCAACCAAACATGCTAGAAATGCTCCAATTGAGCTAATTAGCTTATTGTGAGAATATTGCAATTGTCTGACAAAAGTGAAAAATGTAAATTTCCAATTTCAACCAAACATGCTAGAAATGCTCCAATTGAGCTAATTAGCTTATTGTGAGAATATTGCAATTGTCTGACAAAAGTGAAAAATGTAAATTTCCAATTTCAACCAAACATGCTAGAAATGTTCCAATTGAGCTAATTAGCTTATTGTGAGAATATTGCAATTGTCTGACAAAAGTGAAAAATGTAAACTTCCAATTTCAACCAAACATGCTAGAAATGCTCCAATTGAGCTAATTAGCTTATTGTGAGAATATTACAAACGTCTGACAAAACTGAAAAATGTAAACTTCCAATTTCAACCAAACATGCTAGAAATGCTCAAATTGCGCAAATAAGCCTACTGTAAGAATTTTACAAACGTCTGACAAAGCTGAAAAATGTAAATTTCCAATTTCAACCAAACATGCTAGAAATGCTGCAATTGAGCTAATTAGCTTATTGAGAGAATATTGCAATTGTCTGACAAAAGTGAAAAATGCAAATTTCCAATTTCAACTAAACATGCTAGAAATGCTCAAATTGAGCTAATTAGCTTATTGTGAGAATATTAAAAACGTCTGACAAAACTGAAAAATGTAAATTTCCAATTTCAATCAAACATGCTAGAAATGCTCCAATTGCGCAAATAAGCCTACTGTAAGAATTTTACAAACGTCTGACAAAACTGAAAATTTAAATTTTCAATTTCAACCAAACATGCTAGAAATGCTCCAATTGAGCTAATTAGCTTATTGTGAGAATATTGCAATTGTTTGACAAGAATGAAAAATGTAAATTTCCAGTTTCAACCAAACATGCTAGAAATGCTCCAATTGAGCTAATTAGCTTATTGTGAGAATATTACAAACGTCTGACAAAAGTGAAAAATGTAAATTTCCAATTTCAACCAAACATGCTAGAAATGTTCCAATTGAGCTAATTAGCTTATTGTGAGAATATTGCAATTGTCTGACAAAAGTGAAAAATGTAAATTTCCAATTTCAACCAAACATGCTAGAAATGCTCCAATTGAGCTAATTAGCTTATTGTGAGAATATTACAAACGTCTGACAAAAGTGAAAAATGTAAATTTCCAATTTCAACCAAACATGCTAGAAATGCTCCAATTGAGCTAATTAGCTTATTGTGAGAATATTACAAACGTCTGACAAAACTGAAAAATGTAAATTGCCAATTTCAACCAAACATGCTAGAAATGCTCCAATTGAGCTAATTAGCTTATTGTGAGAATATTGGTATTGTCTGACAAAAGCGAAAAATGTAAATTTCCAATTTCAACCAAACATGGTAGAAATGCTCCAATTGAGCTAATTAGCTTATTGTGAGAATATTACAAACGTCTGACAAAAGTAAAAAATGTAAATTTCTGATTTCAACCAAACATGCTAGAAATGCTCCAATTGAGCTAATTATCTTATTGTGAGAATATTACAAACGTCTGACAAAACTGAAAAATGTAAATTGCCAATTTCATCCAAACATGCTAGAAATGCTCCAATTGAGCTAATTAGCTTATTGTGAGAATATTGGTATTGTCTGACAAAAGTGAAAAATGTAAATTTCCAATTTCAACCAAACATGCTAGAAATGTTCCAATTGAGCTAATTAGCTTATTGTGAGAATATTGCAATTGTCTGACAAAAGTGAAAAATGTAAATTTCCAATTTCAACCAAACATGCTAGAAATGCTCCAATTGAGCTAATTAGCTTATTGTGAGAATATTACAAACGTCTGACAAAACTGAAAAATGTAAATTTCCAATTTCAACCAAACATGCTAGAAATGCTCCAATTGAGCTAATTAGCTTATTGTGAGAATATTGCAATTGTCTGACAAAAGCGAAAAATGTAAATTTCCAATTTCAACCAAACATGCTAGAAATGCTCCAATTGAGCTAATTAGCTTATTGTGAGAATATTACAAACGTCTGACAAAACTGAAAAATGTAAATTTCCAATTTCAACCAAACATGCTAGAAATGCTCCAATTGAGCTAATTAGCTTATTGTGAGAATATTACAAACGTCTGACAAAACTGAAAAATGTAAATTGCCAATTTCATCCAAACATGCTAGAAATGCTCCAATTGCGCAAATAAGCCTACTGTAAGAATTTTACAAACGTCTGACAAAACTGAAAATTTAAATTTTCAATTCAACCAAACATGCTAGAAATGCTCCAATTGAGCTAATTAGCTTATTGTGAGAATATTGCAATTGTTTGACAAAAGTGAAAAATGTAAATTTCCAATTTCAACCAAACATGCTAGAAATGCTCCAATTGAGCTAATTAGCTTATTGTGAGAATATTACAAACGTCTGACAAAACTGAAAAATGTAAATTTCCAATTTCAACCAAACATGCTAGAAATGCTCCAATTGAGCTAATTAGCTTATTGTGAGAATATTGCAATTGTCTGACAAAAGCGAAAAATGTAAATTTCCAATTTCAACCAAACATGCTAGAAATGCTCCAATTGAGCTAATTAGCTTATTGTGAGAATATTACAAACGTCTGACAAAAGTAAAAAATGTAAATTTCTGATTTCAACCAAACATGCTAGAAATGCTCCAATTGAGCTAATTAGCTTATTGTGAGAATATTACAAACGTCTGACAAAACTGAAAAATAGAATTTTTCAATTTCAACCAAACATGCTAGAAATGCTCCAATTGAGCTAATTAGCTTATTGTGAAAATATTGCAATTGTCTGACAAAAGTGAAAAATGTAAATTTCCAATTTCAACCAAACATGCTAGAAAGGCTCCAATTGAGCTAATTAGCTTATTGTGAAAATATTGCAATTGTCTGACAAAAGTGAAAAATGTAAATTTCCAATTTCAACCAAACATGCTAGAAATGCTCCAATTGAGCTAATTAGCTTATTGTGAGAATATTACAAACGTCTGACAAAAGTGAAAAATGTAAATTTCCAATTTCAACCAAACATGCTAGAAATGCTCCAATTGAGCTAATTAGCTTATTGTGAGAATATTACAAACGTCTGACAAAACTGAAAAATGTAAATTTCCAATTTCAACCAAACATGCTAGAAATGCTCCAATTGAGCTAATTAGCTTATTGTGAGAATATTGGTATTGTCTGACAAAAGCGAAAAATGTAAATTTCCAATTTCAACCAAACATGCTAGAAATGTTCCAATTGAGCTAATTAGCTTATTGTGAGAATATTACAAACGTCTGACAAAAGTAAAAAATGTAAATTTCTGAATTCAACCAAACATGCTAGAAATGCTCCAATTGAGCTAATTATCTTATTGTGAGAATATTACAAACGTCTGACAAAACTGAAAAATAGAAATTTCCAATTTCAACCAAACATGCTAGAAATGCTCCAATTGAGCTAATTAGCTTATTGTGAAAATATTGCAATTGTCTGACAAAAGTGAAAAATGTAAATTTCCAATTTCAACCAAACATGCTAGAAAGGCTCCAATTGAGCTAATTAGCTTATTGTGAAAATATTGCAATTGTCTTACAAAAGTGAAAAATGTAAATTTCCAATTTCAACCAAACATGCTAGAAATGCTCAAATTGAGCTAATTAGCTTATTGTGAGAATATTGCAATTGTCTGACAAAAGTGAAAAATGTAAATTTCCAATTTCAACCAAACATGCTAGAAATGCTCCAATTGAGCTAATTAGCTTATTGTGAGAATATTGCAATTGTCTGACAAAAGTGAAAAATGTAAATTTCCAATTTCAACCAAACATGCTAGAAATGCTCCAATTGAGCTAATTAGCTTATTGTGAGAATATTACAAACGTCTGACAAAAGTGAAAAATGTAATTTTCCAATTTCAACCAAACATGCTAGAAATGCTCCAATTGAGCTAATTAGCTTATTGTGAGAATATTTCAATTGTCTGACAAAAGTGAAAAATGTAAATTTCCAATTTCAACCAAACATGCTAGAAATGCTCCAATTGAGCTAATTAGCTTATTGTGAGAATATTGCAATTGTCTGACAAAAGTGAAAAATGTAAATTTCCAATTTCAACCAAACATGCTAGAAATGCTCCAATTGAGCTAATTAGCTTATTGTGAGAATATTACAAACGTCTGACAAAACTGAAAAATGTAAATTTCCAATTTCAACCAAACATGCTAGAAATGCTCCATTTGAGCTAATTAGCTTTTTTGAGAATATTACAAACGTCTGACAAAACTGATAAATGTAAATTTCCAATTTCAACCAAACATGCTAGAAATGCTCCAATTGAGCTAATTAGCTTATTGTGAGAATATTACAAACGTCTGACAAAAGTAAAAAATGTAAATTTCTGATTTCAACCAAACATGCTAGAAATGCTCCAATTGAGCTAATTAGCTTATTGTGAGAATATTACAAACGTCTGACAAAACTGAAAAATAGAAATTTCCAATTTCAACCAAACATGCTAGAAATGCTCCAATTGAGCTAATTAGCTTATTGTGAAAATATTGCAATTGTCTGACAAAAGTGAAAAATGTAAATTTCCAATTTCAACCAAACATGCTAGAAAGGCTCCAATTGAGCTAATTAGCTTATTGTGAAAATATTGCAATTGTCTTACAAAAGTGAAAACTGTAAATTTCCAATTTCAACCAAACATGCTAGAAATGTTCCAATTGAGCTAATTAGCTTATTGTGAGAATATTGCAATTGTCTGACAAAAGTGAAAAATGTAAATTTCCAATTTCAACCAAACATGCTAGAAATGCTCCAATTGAGCTAATTAGCTTATTGTGAGAATATTGCAATTGTCTGACAAAAGTGAAAAATGTAAATTTCCAATTTCAACCAAACATGCTAGAAATGCTCCAATTGAGCTAATTAGCTTATTGTGAGAATATTACAAACGTCTGACAAAAGTGAAAAATGTAATTTTCCAATTTCAACCAAACATGCTAGAAATGCTCCAATTGAGCTAATTAGCTTATTGTGAGAATATTGCAATTGTCTGACAAAAGTGAAAAATGTAAATTTCCAATTTCAACCAAACATGCTAGAAATGCTCCAATTGAGCTAATTAGCTTATTGTGAGAATATTGCAATTGTCTGACAAAAGTGAAAAATGTAAATTTCCAATTTCAACCAAACATGCTAGAAATGCTCCAATTGAGCTAATTAGCTTATTGTGAGAATATTACAAACGTCTGACAAAACTGAAAAATGTAAATTTCCAATTTCAACCAAACATGCTAGAAATGCTCCATTTGAGCTAATTAGCTTATTGTGAGAATATTACAAACGTCTGACAAAACTGAAAAATGTAAATTTCCAATTTCAACCAAACATGCTAGAAATGCTCCAATTGAGCTAATTAGCTTATTGTGAGAATATTGCAATTGTCTGACAAAAGTGAAAAATGTAAATTTCCAATTTCAACCAAACATGCTAGAAATGCTCCAATTGAGCTAATTAGCTTATTGTGAGAATATTGCAATTGTCTGACAAAAGTGAAAAATGTAAATTTCCAATTTCAACCAAACATGCTAGAAATGTTCCAATTGAGCTAATTAGCTTATTGTGAGAATATTGCAATTGTCTGACAAAAGTGAAAAGTGTAAACTTCCAATTTCAACCAAACATGCTAGAAATGCTCCAATTGAGCTAATTAGCTTATTGTGAGAATATTATAAACGTCTGACAAAACTGAAAAATGTAAACTTCCAATTTCAACAAAACATGCTAGAAATGCTCAAATTGCGCAAATAAGCCTACTGTAAGAATTTTACAAACGTCTGACAAAGCTGAAAAATGTAAATTTCCAATTTCAACCAAACATGCTAGAAATGCTGCAATTGAGCTAATTAGCTTATTGAGAGAATATTGCAATTGTCTGACAAAAGTGAAAAATGCAAATTTCCAATTTCAACTAAACATGCTAGAAATGCTCAAATTGAGCTAATTAGCTTATTGTGAGAATATTACAAACGTCTGACAAAACTGAAAAATGTAAATTTCCAATTTCAATCAAACATGCTAGAAATGCTCCAATTGCGCAAATAAGCCTACTGTAAGAATTTTACAAACGTCTGACAAAACTGAAAATTTAAATTTTCAATTTCAACCAAACATGCTAGAAATGCTCCAATTGAGCTAATTAGCTTATTGTGAGAATATTGCAATTGTTTGACAAGAATGAAAAATGTAAATTTCCAGTTTCAACCAAACATGCTAGAAATGCTCCAACTGAGCTAATTAGCTTATTGTGAGAATATTACAAACGTCTGACAAAAGTGAAAAATGTAAATTTCCAATTTCAACCAAACATGCTAGAAATGTTCCAATTGAGCTAATTAGCTTATTGTGAGAATATTGCAATTGTCTGACAAAAGTGAAAAATGTAAATTTCCAATTTCAACCAAACATGCTAGAAATGCTCCAATTGAGCTAATTAGCTTATTGTGAGAATATTACAAACGTCTGACAAAAGTGAAAAATGTAAATTTCCAATTTCAACCAAACATGCTAGAAATGCTCCAATTGAGCTAATTAGCTTATTGTGAGAATATTACAAACGTCTGACAAAACTGAAAAATGTAAATTGCCAATTTCAACCAAACATGCTAGAAATGCTCCAATTGAGCTAATTAGCTTATTGTGAGAATATTGGTATTGTCTGACAAAAGCGAAAAATGTAAATTTCCAATTTCAACCAAACATGGTAGAAATGCTCCAATTGAGCTAATTAGCTTATTGTGAGAATATTACAAACGTCTGACAAAAGTAAAAAATGTAAATTTCTGATTTCAACCAAACATGCTAGAAATGCTCCAATTGAGCTAATTATCTTATTGTGAGAATATTACAAACGTCTGACAAAACTGAAAAATGTAAATTGCCAATTTCATCCAAACATGCTATAAATGCTCTAATTGCGCAAATAAGCCTACTGTAAGAATTTTACAAACGTCTGACAAAACTGAAAATTTAAATTTTCAATTCAACCAAACATGCTAGAAATGCTCCAATTGAGCTAATTAGCTTATTGTGAGAATATTGCAATTGTTTGACAAAAGTGAAAAATGTAAATTTCCAATTTCAACCAAACATGCTAGAAATGCTCCAATTGAGCTAATTAGCTTATTGTGAGAATATTACAAACGTCTGACAAAACTGAAAAATGTAAATTTCCAATTTCAACCAAACATGCTAGAAATGCTCCAATTGAGCTAATTAGCTTATTGTGAGAATATTGCAATTGTCTGACAAAAGCGAAAAATGTAAATTTCCAATTTCAACCAAACATGCTAGAAATGCTCCAATTGAGCTAATTAGCTTATTGTGAGAATATTACAAACGTCTGACAAAAGTGAAAAATGTAAATTTCCAATTTCAACCAAACATGCTAGAAATGCTCCAATTGAGCTAATTAGCTTATTGTGAGAATATTACAAACGTCTGACAAAAGTGAAAAATGTAAATTTCCAATTTCAACCAAACATGCTAGAAATGCTCCAATTGAGCTAATTAGCTTATTGTGAGAATATTGGTATTGTCTGACAAAAGCGAAAAATGTAAATTTCCAATTTCAACCAAACATGCTAGAAATGCTCCAATTGAGCTAATTAGCTTATTGTGAGAATATTACAAACGTCTGACAAAAGTAAAAAATGTAAATTTCTGATTTCAACCAAACATGCTAGAAATGCTCCAATTGAGCTAATTAGCTTATTGTGAGAATATTACAAACGTCTGACAAAACTGAAAAATAGAAATTTCCAATTTCAACCAAACATGCTAGAAATGCTCCAATTGAGCTAATTAGCTTATTGTGAAAATATTGCAATTGTCTGACAAAAGTGAAAAATGTAAATTTCCAATTTCAACCAAACATGCTAGAAAGGCTCCAATTGAGCTAATTAGCTTATTGTGAAAATATTGCAATTGTCTTACAAAAGTGAAAAATGTAAATTTCCAATTTCAACCAAACATGCTAGAAATGTTCCAATTGAGCTAATTAGCTTATTGTGAGAATATTGCAATTGTCTGACAAAAGTGAAAAATGTAAATTTCCAATTTCAACCAAACATGCAAGAAATGCTCCAATTGAGCTAATTAGCTTATTGTGAGAATATTGCAATTGTCTGACAAAAGTGAAAAATGTAAATTTCCAATTTCAACCAAACATGCTAGAAATGCTCCAATTGAGCTAATTAGCTTATTGTGAGAATATTACAAACGTCTGACAAAAGTGAAAAATGTAATTTTCCAATTTCAACCAAACATGCTAGAAATGCTCCAATTGAGCTAATTAGCTTATTGTGAGAATATTACAAACGTCTGACAAAAGTGAAAAATGTAAATTTCCAATTTCAACCAAACATGCTAGAAATGCTCCAATTGAGCTAATTAGCTTATTGTGAGAATATTGCAATTGTCTGACAAAAGTGAAAAATGTAAATTTCCAATTTCAACCAAACATGCTAGAAATGCTCCAATTGAGCTAATTAGCTTATTGTGAGAATATTGCAATTGTCTGACAAAAGTGAAAAATGTAAATTTCCAATTTCAACCAAACATGCTAGAAATGCTCCAATTGAGCTAATTAGCTTATTGTGAGAATATTACAAACGTCTGACAAAACTGAAAAATGTAATTTTCCAATTTCAACCAAACATGCTAGAAATGCTCCATTTGAGCTAATTAGCTTTTTTGAGAATATTACAAACGTCTGACAAAACTGATAAATGTAAATTTCCAATTTCAACCAAACATGCTAGAAATGCTCCAATTGAGCTAATTAGCTTATTGTGAGAATATTACAAACGTCTGACAAAACTGAAAAATGTGAATTTCCAATTTCAACCAAACATGCTAGAAATGCTCCAATTGAGCTAATTAGCTTATTGTGAGAATATTGCAATTGTCTGACAAAAGTGAAAAATGTAAATTTCCAATTTCAACCAAACATGCTAGAAATGCTCCAATTGAGCTAATTAGCTTATTGTGAGAATATTGCAATTGTCTGACAAAAGTGAAAAATGTAAATTTCCAATTTAAACCAAACATGCTAGAAATGTTCCAATTGAGCTAATTAGCTTATTGTGAGAATATTGCAATTGTCTGACAAAAGTGAAAAATGTAAACTTCCAATTTCAACCAAACATGCTAGAAATGCTCCAATTGAGCTAATTAGCTTATTGTGAGAATATTACAAACGTCTGACAAAACTGAAAAATGTAAATTTATGATTTCAACCAAACATGCTAGAAATGCTCCAATTGAGCTAATTAGCTTATTGTGAGAATATTGCAATTGTCTGACAAAAGTGAAAAATGTAAATTTCCAATTTCAACCAAACATGCTAGAAATGCTCCAATTGAGCTAATTAGCTTATTGTGAGAATATTACAAACGTCTGACAAAACTGAAAAATGTAAATTTCCAATTTCAACCAAACATGCTAGAAATGCTCCATTTGAGCTAATTAGCTTTTTTGAGAATATTACAAACGTCTGACAAAACTGATAAATGTAAATTTCCAATTTCAACCAAACATGCTAGAAATGCTCCAATTGAGCTAATTAGCTTATTGTGAGAATATTACAAACGTCTGACAAAACTGAAAAATGTAAATTTCCAATTTCAACCAAACATGCTAGAAATGCTCCAATTGAGCTAATTAGCTTATTGTGAGAATATTGCAATTGTCTGACAAAAGTGAAAAATGTAAATTTCCAATTTCAACCAAACATGCTAGAAATGCTCCAATTGAGCTAATTAGCTTATTGTGAGAATATTGCAATTGTCTGACAAAAGTGAAAAATGTAAATTTCCAATTTCAACCAAACATGCTAGAAATGTTCCAATTGAGCTAATTAGCTTATTGTGAGAATATTGCAATTGTCTGACAAAAGTGAAAAATGTAAACTTCCAATTTCAACCAAACATGCTAGAAATGCTCCAATTGAGCTAATTAGCTTATTGTGAGAATATTACAAACGTCTGACAAAACTGAAAAATGTAAACTTCCAATTTCAACCAAACATGCTAGAAATGCTCAAATTGCGCAAATAAGCCTACTGTAAGAATTTTACAAACGTCTGACAAAGCTGAAAAATGTAAAATTCCAATTTCAACCAAACATGCTAGAAATGCTCCAATTGAGCTAATTAGCTTATTGAGAGAATATTGCAATTGTCTGACAAAAGTGAAAAATGCAAATTTCCAATTTCAACTAAACATGCTAGAAATGCTCAAATTGAGCTAATTAGCTTATTTTGAGAATATTACAAACGTCTGACAAAACTGAAAAATGTAAATTTCCAATTTCAACCAAACATGCTAGAAATGCTCCAAATGCGGAAATAAGCTTACTGTAAGAAGTGTACAAACGTCTGACAAAACTGAAAAATGTAAATTTCCAATTTCAACCAAACATGCTAGAAATGCTCCAATTGAGCTAATTAGCTTATTGTGAGAATATTGCAATTGTCTGACAAAAGCGAAAAATGTAAATTTCCAATTTCAACCAAACATGCTAGAAATGCTCCAATTGAGCTAATTAGCTTATTGTGAGAATATTACAAACGTCTGACAAAAGTAAAAAATCTAAAATTCTGATTTCAACCAAACATGCTAGAAATGCTCCAATTGAGCTAATTAGCTTATTGTGAGAATATTACAAACGTCTGACAAAACTGAAAAATAGAAATTTCCAATTTCAACCAAACATGCTAGAAAGGCTCCAATTGAGCTAATTGGCTTATTGTGAGAATATTGCAATTGTCTGACAAAAGTGAAAAATGTACATTTCCAATTTCAACCAAACATGCTAGAAATGTTCCAATTGAGCTAATTAGCTTATTGTGAGAATATTGCAATTGTCAGACAAAAGTGAAAAATGTAATCTTCCAATTTCAACCAAACATGCTAGAAATGCTCCAATTGAGCTAATTAGCTTATTGTGAGAATATTACAAACGTCTGACAAAAGTGAAAAATGTAAAATTCCGATTTCAATCAAACATGCTAGAAATGCTCCAATTGCGCAAATAAGCTTACTGTAAGAATTTTACAAACGTCTGACAAAACTGAAAATTTAAATTTTCAATTTCAACCAAACATGCTAGAAATGCTCCAATTGAGCTAATTAGCTTATTGTGAGAATATTACAAACGTCTGACAAAACTGAAAAATGTAAATTTCCAATTTCAACCAAACATGCTAAAAAAGATCCAATTGAGCTAATTAGCTTATTGTGAGAATATTGCAATTGTCTGACAAAAGCGAAAAATGTAAATTTCCAATTTCAACCAAACATGCTAGAAATGCTCCAATTGAGCTAATTAGCTTATTGTGAGAATATTACAAACGTCTGACAAAAGTGAAAAATGTAAATTTCCAATTTCTACCAAACATGCTAGAAATGCTCAAATTGCGCATATAAGCCTACTGTAAGAATTTTACAAACGTCTGACAAAACTGAAAAATGTAAATTTCCAATTTCAACCAAACATGCTAGAAATGCTCCAATTGAGCTAATTAGCTTATTGAGAGAATATTGCAATTGTCTGACAAAAGTGAAAAATGTAAATTTCCAATTTCAACCAAACATGCTAAAAATGCTCCAATTGAGCTAATCAGGTTATTGTGAGAATATTACAAACGTCTGACAAAACTGAAAAATGTGAATTTCCAATTTCAACCAAACATGCTAGAAATGCTCGAATTGCGAAATAAGCCTACTGTAAGAATTTTACAAACGTCTGACAAAAGTGAAAAATGTAAATTTCCAATTTCAACCAAACATGCTAGAAATGTTCCAATTGAGCTAATTAGCTTATTGTGAGAATATTACAAACGTCTGACAAAAGTGAAAAATGTAATTTTCCAATTTCAACCAAACATGCTAGAAATGCTCCAATTGAGCTAATTAGCTTATTGAGAGCATATTGCAATTGTCTGACAAAAGTGAAAAATGCAAATTTCCAATTTCAACTAAACATGGTAGAAATGCTCTAATTGAGCTAATTAGCTTATTTTGAGAATATTACAAACGTCTGACAAAACTGAAAAATGTAAATTTCCAATTTCAACCAAACATGCTAGAAATGCTCCAATTGAGCTAATTAGCTTATTGAGAGAATATTGCAATTGTCTGACAAAACTGAAAAATGCAAATTTCCAATTTCAACTAAACATGCTAGAAATGCTCCAATTGAGCTAATTAGCTTATTGTGAGAATATTACAAACGTCTGACAAAACTGAAAAATGTAAATTTTCAATTTCAACCAAACATGCTAGAAATGCTCCAATTGAGCTAGTTAGCTTATTGTGAGAATATTACAAACCTCTGACAAAACTGAAAAATGTAAATTTTCAACTTCAACCAAACATGCTAGAAATGCTCCAATTGAGCTAATTAGCTTATTGTGAGAATATTACAAACGTCCGACAAAAGTGAAAAATGTAAATTTCCAATTTCAACCAAACATGCTAGAAATGCTCAAATTGAGCTAATTAGCTTATTGTGAGAATATTACAAACGTCTGACAAAACAGAAAAATAGAAATTTCCAATTTTAACCAAACATGCTAGAAATGCTCCAATTGAGCTAATTAGCTTATTGAGAGAATATTGCAATTGTCTGACAAAAGTGAAAAATGCAAATTTCCAATTTCAACTAAACATGCTAGAAATGCTCAAATTGAGCTAATTAGCTTATTTTGAGAATATTACAAACGTCTGACAAAACTGAAAAATGTAAATTTCCAATTTCAACCAAACATGCTAGAATTGCTCCAAATGCGGAAATAAGCTTACTGTAAGAAGTGTACAAACGTCTGACAAAACTGAAAAATGTAAATTTCCAATTTCAACCAAACATGCTAGAAATGCTCCAATTGAGCTAATTAGCTTAT